>NC_140012.1:45606591-45616591 GCF_964263955.1 Coregonus lavaretus | reverse complement strand
AGCTAACCAGTGCCTGTATTGACTGGAGTAGCCTAGTGAAGCTAACCAGTGCCTGTATTGACTGGAGTAGCCTAGTGAAGCTAACCAGTGCCTGTATTGACTGGAGTAGCCTAGTGAAGCTAACCAGTGCCTGTATTGACTGGAGTAACCTAGTGAAGCTAACCAGTGCCTGTATTGACTGGAGTAGCCTAGTGAAGCTAACCAGTGCCTGTATTGACTGGAGTAGCCTAGTGAAGCTAACCAGTGCCTGTATTGACTGGAGTAGCCTAGTGAAGCTAACCAGTGCCTGTATTGACTGGAGTAGCCTAGTGAAGCTAACCAGTGCCTGTATTGACTGGAGTAGCCTAGTGAAGCTAACCAGTGCCTGTATTGACTGGAGTAGCCTAGTGAAGCTAACCAGGCTAATGGAGACCACATGCTGTGCTTTCTCCCCAACCCCATTCAGATAAAAACACAGCCTACTTGTTGCTTTGTCTTTTGTATCTGGTTTAGAGACAGTATAATTAGCTAGCTAGTTAGTAATATAGTAGTATAAAATTGTAATTTACAATCAACAATGTAGTTCTGAATCCAAGTGGGTCGGGTTTTCATTACGTCTAAAAGTAGCCATAAGCTAGAGCTAACGTTCATGAAAGACGTTCACACCTTCTTCCGATAGATCAGTGGGTAGGCCTATCAGCTGGCCAAAATGACATGAAAAATGATTTATTGGAGTAATTTTAGCAGTTCAGAATTATTTGGATTGTACGTAGCAAAGCAATCCGTATCCTATCCTAAACTTGTTGGAAGCGAGAGTAATCTTGCTGTCGTTCATTAGCTATATCATTTTAAGCCGCATCCCATTTCTTGCTAGGCCTGGCTACTCCCCTCAAAGATGTAAAAGTATTGGATAGGTCTAGATGAATTATCTACCGACACAGTTACACCAATCCACGCGGTCTTCCCATTTTCTAGTTAGTCATCAATACACAGTTACACCAATCCACGCGGTCTTCCCATTTTCTAGTTAGTCATCAATACACAGTTACACCAATCCACGCGGTCTTCCCATTTTCTAGTTAGTCATCAATACACAGTTACACCAATCCACGCGGTCTTCCCATTTTCTAGTTAGTCATCAATACACAGTTACACCAATCCACGCGGTCTTCCCATTTTCTAGTTAGTCATCAATACACAGTTACACCAATCCACGCGGTCTTCCCATTTTCTAGTTAGTCATCAATACACAGTTACACCAATCCACGCGGTCTTCCCATTTTCTAGTTAGTCATCAATACACAGTTACACCAATCCACGCGGTCTTCCCATTTTCTAGTTAGTCATCAATACACAGTTACACCAATCCACGCGGTCTTCCCATTTTCTAGTTAGTCATCAATACACAGTTACACCAATCCACGCGGTCTTCCCATTTTCTAGTTAGTCATCAATACACAGTTACACCAATCCACGCGGTCTTCCCATTTTCTAGTTAGTCATCAATACACAGTTACACCAATCCACGCGGTCTTCCCATTTTCTAGTTAGTCATCAATACACAGTTACACCAATCCACGCGGTCTTCCCATTTTCTAGTTAGTCATCAATACACAGTTACACCAATCCACGCGGTCTTCCCATTTTCTAGTTAGTCATCAATACACAGTTACACCAATCCACGCGGTCTTCCCATTTTCTAGTTAGTCATCAATACACAGTTACACCAATCCACGCGGTCTTCCCATTTTCTAGTTAGTCATCAATACACAGTTACACCAATCCACGCGGTCTTCCCATTTTCTAGTTAGTCATCAATACACAGTTACACCAATCCACGCGGTCTTCCCATTTTCTAGTTAGTCATCAATACACAGTTACACCAATCCACGCGGTCTTCCCATTTTCTAGTTAGTCATCAATACACAGTTACACCAATCCACGCGGTCTTCCCATTTTCTAGTTAGTCATCAATACACAGTTACACCAATCCACGCGGTCTTCCCATTTTCTAGTTAGTCATCAATACACAGTTACACCAATCCACGCGGTCTTCCCATTTTCTAGTTAGTCATCAATACACAGTTACACCAATCCACGCGGTCTTCCCATTTTCTAGTTAGTCATCAATACACAGTTACACCAATCCACGCGGTCTTCCCATTTTCTAGTTAGTCATCAATACACAGTTACACCAATCCACGCGGTCTTCCCATTTTCTAGTTAGTCATCAATACACAGTTACACCAATCCACGCGGTCTTCCCATTTTCTAGTTAGTCATCAATACACAGTTACACCAATCCACGCGGTCTTCCCATTTTCTAGTTAGTCATCAATACACAGTTACACCAATCCACGCGGTCTTCCCATTTTCTAGTTAGTCATCAATACACAGTTACACCAATCCACGCGGTCTTCCCATTTTCTAGTTAGTCATCAATACACAGTTACACCAATCCACGCGGTCTTCCCATTTTCTAGTTAGTCATCAATACACAGTTACACCAATCCACGCGGTCTTCCCATTTTCTAGTTAGTCATCAATACACAGTTACACCAATCCACGCGGTCTTCCCATTTTCTAGTTAGTCATCAATACACAGTTACACCAATCCACGCGGTCTTCCCATTTTCTAGTTAGTCATCAATACACAGTTACACCAATCCACGCGGTCTTCCCATTTTCTAGTTAGTCATCAATACACAGTTACACCAATCCACGCGGTCTTCCCATTTTCTAGTTAGTCATCAATACACAGTTACACCAATCCACGCGGTCTTCCCATTTTCTAGTTAGTCATCAATACACAGTTACACCAATCCACGCGGTCTTCCCATTTTCTAGTTAGTCATCAATACACAGTTACACCAATCCACGCGGTCTTCCCATTTTCTAGTTAGTCATCAATACACAGTTACACCAATCCACGCGGTCTTCCCATTTTCTAGTTAGTCATCAATACACAGTTACACCAATCCACGCGGTCTTCCCATTTTCTAGTTAGTCATCAATACACAGTTACACCAATCCACGCGGTCTTCCCATTTTCTAGTTAGTCATCAATACACAGTTACACCAATCCACGCGGTCTTCCCATTTTCTAGTTAGTCATCAATACACAGTTACACCAATCCACGCGGTCTTCCCATTTTCTAGTTAGTCATCAATACACAGTTACACCAATCCACGCGGTCTTCCCATTTTCTAGTTAGTCATCAATACACAGTTACACCAATCCACGCGGTCTTCCCATTTTCTAGTTAGTCATCAATACACAGTTACACCAATCCACGCGGTCTTCCCATTTTCTAGTTAGTCATCAATACACAGTTACACCAATCCACGCGGTCTTCCCATTTTCTAGTTAGTCATCAATACACAGTTACACCAATCCACGCGGTCTTCCCATTTTCTAGTTAGTCATCAATACACAGTTACACCAATCCACGCGGTCTTCCCATTTTCTAGTTAGTCATCAATACACAGTTACACCAATCCACGCGGTCTTCCCATTTTCTAGTTAGTCATCAATACACAGTTACACCAATCCACGCGGTCTTCCCATTTTCTAGTTAGTCATCAATACACAGTTACACCAATCCACGCGGTCTTCCCATTTTCTAGTTAGTCATCAATACACAGTTACACCAATCCACGCGGTCTTCCCATTTTCTAGTTAGTCATCAATACACAGTTACACCAATCCACGCGGTCTTCCCATTTTCTAGTTAGTCATCAATACACAGTTACACCAATCCACGCGGTCTTCCCATTTTCTAGTTAGTCATCAATACACAGTTACACCAATCCACGCGGTCTTCCCATTTTCTAGTTAGTCATCAATACACAGTTACACCAATCCACGCGGTCTTCCCATTTTCTAGTTAGTCATCAATACACAGTTACACCAATCCACGCGGTCTTCCCATTTTCTAGTTAGTCATCAATACACAGTTACACCAATCCACGCGGTCTTCCCATTTTCTAGTTAGTCATCAATACACAGTTACACCAATCCACGCGGTCTTCCCATTTTCTAGTTAGTCATCAATACACAGTTACACCAATCCACGCGGTCTTCCCATTTTCTAGTTAGTCATCAATACACAGTTACACCAATCCACGCGGTCTTCCCATTTTCTAGTTAGTCATCAATACACAGTTACACCAATCCACGCGGTCTTCCCATTTTCTAGTTAGTCATCAATACACAGTTACACCAATCCACGCGGTCTTCCCATTTTCTAGTTAGTCATCAATACACAGTTACACCAATCCACGCGGTCTTCCCATTTTCTAGTTAGTCATCAATACACAGTTACACCAATCCACGCGGTCTTCCCATTTTCTAGTTAGTCATCAATACACAGTTACACCAATCCACGCGGTCTTCCCATTTTCTAGTTAGTCATCAATACACAGTTACACCAATCCACGCGGTCTTCCCATTTTCTAGTTAGTCATCAATACACAGTTACACCAATCCACGCGGTCTTCCCATTTTCTAGTTAGTCATCAATACACAGTTACACCAATCCACGCGGTCTTCCCATTTTCTAGTTAGTCATCAATACACAGTTACACCAATCCACGCGGTCTTCCCATTTTCTAGTTAGTCATCAATACACAGTTACACCAATCCACGCGGTCTTCCCATTTTCTAGTTAGTCATCAATACACAGTTACACCAATCCACGCGGTCTTCCCATTTTCTAGTTAGTCATCAATACACAGTTACACCAATCCACGCGGTCTTCCCATTTTCTAGTTAGTCATCAATACACAGTTACACCAATCCACGCGGTCTTCCCATTTTCTAGTTAGTCATCAATACACAGTTACACCAATCCACGCGGTCTTCCCATTTTCTAGTTAGTCATCAATACACAGTTACACCAATCCACGCGGTCTTCCCATTTTCTAGTTAGTCATCAATACACAGTTACACCAATCCACGCGGTCTTCCCATTTTCTAGTTAGTCATCAATACACAGTTACACCAATCCACGCGGTCTTCCCATTTTCTAGTTAGTCATCAATACACAGTTACACCAATCCACGCGGTCTTCCCATTTTCTAGTTAGTCATCAATACACAGTTACACCAATCCACGCGGTCTTCCCATTTTCTAGTTAGTCATCAATACACAGTTACACCAATCCACGCGGTCTTCCCATTTTCTAGTTAGTCATCAATACACAGTTACACCAATCCACGCGGTCTTCCCATTTTCTAGTTAGTCATCAATACACAGTTACACCAATCCACGCGGTCTTCCCATTTTCTAGTTAGTCATCAATACACAGTTACACCAATCCACGCGGTCTTCCCATTTTCTAGTTAGTCATCAATACACAGTTACACCAATCCACGCGGTCTTCCCATTTTCTAGTTAGTCATCAATACACAGTTACACCAATCCACGCGGTCTTCCCATTTTCTAGTTAGTCATCAATACACAGTTACACCAATCCACGCGGTCTTCCCATTTTCTAGTTAGTCATCAATACACAGTTACACCAATCCACGCGGTCTTCCCATTTTCTAGTTAGTCATCAATACACAGTTACACCAATCCACGCGGTCTTCCCATTTTCTAGTTAGTCATCAATACACAGTTACACCAATCCACGCGGTCTTCCCATTTTCTAGTTAGTCATCAATACACAGTTACACCAATCCACGCGGTCTTCCCATTTTCTAGTTAGTCATCAATACACAGTTACACCAATCCACGCGGTCTTCCCATTTTCTAGTTAGTCATCAATACACAGTTACACCAATCCACGCGGTCTTCCCATTTTCTAGTTAGTCATCAATACACAGTTACACCAATCCACGCGGTCTTCCCATTTTCTAGTTAGTCATCAATACACAGTTACACCAATCCACGCGGTCTTCCCATTTTCTAGTTAGTCATCAATACACAGTTACACCAATCCACGCGGTCTTCCCATTTTCTAGTTAGTCATCAATACACAGTTACACCAATCCACGCGGTCTTCCCATTTTCTAGTTAGTCATCAATACACAGTTACACCAATCCACGCGGTCTTCCCATTTTCTAGTTAGTCATCAATACACAGTTACACCAATCCACGCGGTCTTCCCATTTTCTAGTTAGTCATCAATACACAGTTACACCAATCCACGCGGTCTTCCCATTTTCTAGTTAGTCATCAATACACAGTTACACCAATCCACGCGGTCTTCCCATTTTCTAGTTAGTCATCAATACACAGTTACACCAATCCACGCGGTCTTCCCATTTTCTAGTTAGTCATCAATACACAGTTACACCAATCCACGCGGTCTTCCCATTTTCTAGTTAGTCATCAATACACAGTTACACCAATCCACGCGGTCTTCCCATTTTCTAGTTAGTCATCAATACACAGTTACACCAATCCACGCGGTCTTCCCATTTTCTAGTTAGTCATCAATACACAGTTACACCAATCCACGCGGTCTTCCCATTTTCTAGTTAGTCATCAATACACAGTTACACCAATCCACGCGGTCTTCCCATTTTCTAGTTAGTCATCAATACACAGTTACACCAATCCACGCGGTCTTCCCATTTTCTAGTTAGTCATCAATACACAGTTACACCAATCCACGCGGTCTTCCCATTTTCTAGTTAGTCATCAATACACAGTTACACCAATCCACGCGGTCTTCCCATTTTCTAGTTAGTCATCAATACACAGTTACACCAATCCACGCGGTCTTCCCATTTTCTAGTTAGTCATCAATACACAGTTACACCAATCCACGCGGTCTTCCCATTTTCTAGTTAGTCATCAATACACAGTTACACCAATCCACGCGGTCTTCCCATTTTCTAGTTAGTCATCAATACACAGTTACACCAATCCACGCGGTCTTCCCATTTTCTAGTTAGTCATCAATACACAGTTACACCAATCCACGCGGTCTTCCCATTTTCTAGTTAGTCATCAATACACAGTTACACCAATCCACGCGGTCTTCCCATTTTCTAGTTAGTCATCAATACACAGTTACACCAATCCACGCGGTCTTCCCATTTTCTAGTTAGTCATCAATACACAGTTACACCAATCCACGCGGTCTTCCCATTTTCTAGTTAGTCATCAATACACAGTTACACCAATCCACGCGGTCTTCCCATTTTCTAGTTAGTCATCAATACACAGTTACACCAATCCACGCGGTCTTCCCATTTTCTAGTTAGTCATCAATACACAGTTACACCAATCCACGCGGTCTTCCCATTTTCTAGTTAGTCATCAATACACAGTTACACCAATCCACGCGGTCTTCCCATTTTCTAGTTAGTCATCAATACACAGTTACACCAATCCACGCGGTCTTCCCATTTTCTAGTTAGTCATCAATCATCGTTGAAGCTGACAGCTGAAATACCAATAATCAAGGATTCCCAACAATCATCTGTATTGTATTTGTATTTATTATGGATTCCCATCAGCTACTCTTCCTGGGGTCCAGTAAAATTAAGGCAGTCAGACAATTAAAAAAAAAACATTACAATACATTCATAACAGATTTCACAACACATTAAGTTTGTGCCCTCAGGCCCCTACTCTACTACCACATATTACATTTACATTTTAGTCATTTAGCAGACGCTCTTATCCAGAGCGATTTACAGTTAGTGAGTGCATACATTTATTTTCCCATACTGGTCCCACGTGGGAATCGAACCCACAACCCTGGCATTGCAAACGCTGTGCTCTACCAACTGAGCTACATTGGACATATCTATAACACAAAATCCATGTGCACATGTGTGTATAGTGCGTATGATATCGTGTGTTGCATGTGTCTATGTTTGTGTTGCTTCACAGTCCCCGCTGTTCCATAAGGTGTATTTTTACCTGTTTTTTAAATCTGATTCTACTGCTGGCATGAGTTACCTGATGTGGAATAGAGTTCCATGTAGTCATGGCTCTATGTAGTACTGTGCACCTCCCATAGTCTGTTCTGGACATCACTACATAAAGAGAGACACCACAACACTACATAAAGAGAGACACCACAACACTACATAAAGAGAGACACCACAACACTACATAGAGACACCACAACACTACATAAAGAGAGACGCCACAACACTACATAAAGAGAGACGCCACAACACTACATAAAGAGAGACACCACAACACTACATAAAGAGAGACACCACAACACTACATAAAGAGAGACGCCACAACACTACATAAAGAGAGACACCACAACACTACATAAAGAGAGACACCACAACACTACATAAAGAGACACCACAACACTACATAAAGAGAGACACCACAACACTACATAAAGAGAGACAACACAACACTACATAGAGACACCACAACACTACATAAAGAGAGACACCACAACACTACATAAAGAGAGAGAGACACCACAACACTACATAAAGAGAGACACCACAACACTACATAAAGAGAGACACCACAACACTACATAAAGAGAGACACCACAACACTACATAAAGAGAGACACCACAACACTACATAAAGAGAGACACCACAACACTACATAAAGAGAGACACCACAACACTACATAAAGAGAGACACACAAGAGACCAACACTACATAAAGAGAGACACCACAACACTACATAAAGAGAGACACCACAACACTACATAAAGAGAGACGCCACAACACTACATAAAGAGAGACACCACAACACTACATAAAGAGAGACACCACAACACTACATAAAGAGAGACACCACAACACTACATAAAGAGAGACAAACACTACATAAAGAGAGACACCACAACACTACATAAAGAGAGACACCACAACACTACATAAAGAGAGACACCACAACACTACATAAAGAGAGACGCCACAACACTACATAAAGAGAGACACCACAACACTACATAAGAGAGACACCACAACACTACATAAAGAGAGACGCCACAACACTACATAAAGAGAGACGCCACAACACTACATAAAGAGAGACACCACAACACTACATAAAGAGAGACACCACAACACTACATAAAGAGAGACGCCACAACACTACATAGAGACACCACAACACTACATAAAGAGAGACAACACAACACTACATAAGAGACACCACAACACTACATAAAGAGAGACACCACAACACTACATAAAGAGAGACACCACAACACTACATAAAGAGAGACACCACAACACTACATAAAGAGAGACACCACAACACTACATAAAGAGAGACACCACAACACTACATAAAGAGACACCACAACACTACATAAAGAGAGACACCACAACACTACATAAAGAGAGACACCACAACACTACATAAAGAGAGACACCACAACACTACATAAAGAGAGACACCACAACACTACATAAAGAGAGACACCACAACACTACATAAAGAGAGACACCACAACACTACATAAAGAGAGACACCACAACACTACATAAAGAGAGACACCACAACACTACATAAAGAGAAACACCACAACACTACATAAAGAGAGACACCACAACACTACATAAAGAGAGACAACACAACACTACATAAGAGACACCACAACACTACATAAAGAGAGACACCACAACACTACATAAGAGAGAGACACCACAACACTACATAAAGAGAGACACCACAACACTACATAAAGAGAGACACCACAACACTACATAAAGAGAGACACCACAACACTACATAAAGAGAGACACCACAACACTACATAAAGAGAGACACCACAACACTACATAAAGAGAGACACCACAACACTACATAAAGAGAGACACCACAACACTACATAAAGAGAGACACCACAACACTACATAAAGAGAGACACCACAACACTACATAAAGAGAGACGCCACAACACTACATAAAGAGAGACACCACAACACTACATAAAGAGAGACACCACAACACTACATAAAGAGAGACACCACAACACTACATAAAGAGAGACAACACTACATAAAGAGAGACACCACAACACTACATAAAGAGAGACATCACAACACTACATAAAGAGAGACA
>NC_140012.1:45391533-45606391 GCF_964263955.1 Coregonus lavaretus | reverse complement strand
TCACCCTAACCTGTTTACCTATTATTATAAATGAACCAGTCACCTAACCTGTTTACCTATTATTATAAATGTACCAGTCACCTAACCTGTTTACCTATTATTATAAATGAACCAGTCACCTAACCTGTTTACCTATTATTATAAATGAACCAGTCACCTAACCTGTTTACCTATTATTATAAATGAACCAGTCACCTAACCTGTTTACCTATTATTATAAATGAACCAGTCACCTAACCTGTTTACCTATTATTATAAATGAACCAGTCACCTAACCTGTTTACCTATTATTATAAATCACCAGTCACCTAACCTGTTTACCTATTATTATAAATGAACCAGTCACCTAACCTGTTTACCTATTATTATAAATCACCAGTCACCTAACCTGTTTACCTATTATTATAAATCACCAGTCACCTAACCTGTTTACCTATTATTATAAATGAACCAGTCACCTAACCTGTTTACCTATTATTATAAATGAACCAGTCACCTAACCTGTTTACCTATTATTATAAATGAACCAGTCACCTAACCTGTTTACCTATTATTATAAATGAACCAGTCACCTAACCTGTTTACCTATTATTATAAATGAACCAGTCACCTAACCTGTTTACCTATTATTATAAATGAACCAGTCACCTAACCTGTTTACCTATTATTATAAATGAACCAGTCACCTAACCTGTTTACCTATTATTATAAATGAACCAGTCACCTAACCTGTTTACCTATTATTATAAATGAACCAGTCACCTAACCTGTTTACCTATTATTATAAATGAACCAGTCACCTAACCTGTTTACCTATTATTATAAATGAACCAGTCACCTAACCTGTTTACCTATTATTATAAATGAACCAGTCACCTAACCTGTTTACCTATTATTATAAATGAACCAGTCACCTAACCTGTTTACCTATTATTATAAATAACCAGTCACCTAACCTGTTTACCTATTATTATAAATGAACCAGTCACCTAACCTGTTTACCTATTATTATAAATGAACCAGTCACCTAACCTGTTTACCTATTATTATAAATGAACTAGTCACCTAACCTGTTTACCTATTATTATAAATGAACCAGTCACCTAACCTGTTTACCTATTATTATAAATGAACCAGTCACCTAACCTGTTTACCTATTATTATAAATGAACCAGTCACCTAACCTGTTTACCTATTATTATAAATCACACCAGTCACCTAACCTGTTTACCTATTATTATAAATGAACCAGTCACCTAACCTGTTTACCTATTATTATAAATGAACCAGTCACCTAACCTGTTTACCTATTATTATAAATGAACCAGTCACCTAACCTGTTTACCTATTATTATAAATCACCAGTCACCTAACCTGTTTACCTATTATTATAAATAACCAGTCACCTAACCTGTTTACCTATTATTATAAATGAACCAGTCACCTAACCTGTTTACCTATTATTATAAATCACCAGTCACCTAACCTGTTTACCTATTATTATAAATCACCAGTCACCTAACTTGTTTACCTATTATTATAAATGAACTAGTCACCTAACCTGTTTACCTATTATTATAAATGAACCAGTCACCTAACCTGTTTACCTATTATTATAAATGAACCAGTCACCTAACCTGTTTACCTATTATTATAAATGAACCAGTCACCTAACCTGTTTACCTATTATTATAAATGAACCAGTCACCTAACCTGTTTACCTATTATTATAAATGAACAAGTCACCTAACCTGTTTACCTATTATTATAAATCACCAGTCACCTAACCGGTTTACCTATTATTATAAATCACCAGTCACCTAACCTGTTTACCTATTATTATAAATGAACCAGTCACCTAACCTGTTTACCTATTATTATAAATGAACCAGTCACTTAACCTGTTTACCTATTATTATAAATGATCCAGTCACCTAACCTGTTTACCTATTATTATAAATCACCAGTCACCTAACCTGTTTACCTATTATTATAAATAACCAGTCACCTAACCTGTTTACCTATTATTATAAATGAACCAGTCACCTAACCTGTTTACCTATTATTATAAATGAACCAGTCACCTAACCTGTTTACCTATTCTTATAAATGAACTAGTCACCTAACCTGTTTACCTATTATTATAAATGAAGCAGTCACCTAACCTGTTTACCTATTATTATAAATGAACCAGTCACCTAACCTGTTTACCTATTATTATAAATCACCAGTCACCTAACCTGTTTACCTATTATTATAAATGAACCAGTCACCTAACCTGTTTACCTATTATTATAAATGAACCAGTCACCTAACCTGTTTACCTATTATTATAAATCACCAGTCACCTAACCTGTTTACCTATTATTTTCAATGAACCAGTCACCTAACCTGTTTACCTATTATTATAAATGAACCAGTCACCTAACCTGTTTACCTATTATTATAAATGAACCAGTCACCTAACCTGTTTACCTATTATTATAAATCACCAGTCACCTAACCTGTTTACCTATTATTATAAATCACCAGTCACCTAACCTGTTTACCTATTATTATAAATGAACCAGTCACCTAACCTGTTTACCTATTATTATAAATGAACCAGTCACCTAACCTGTTTACCTATTATTATAAATGAACCAGTCACCTAACCTGTTTACCTATTATTATAAATCACCAGTCACCTAACCTGTTTACCTATTATTATAAATGAACCAGTCACCTAACCTGTTTACCTATTATTATAAATGAACCAGTCACCTAACCTGTTTACCTATTATTATAAATGAACCAGTCACCTAACCTGTTTACCTATTATTATAAATCACCAGTCACCTAACCTGTTTACCTATTATTATAAATGAACCAGTCACCTAACCTGTTTACCTATTATTATAAATGAACCAGTCACCTAACCTGTTTACCTATTATTATAAATGAACCAGTCACCTAACCTGTTTACCTATTATTATAAATGATCCAGTCACCTAACCTGTTTACCTATTATTATAAATGAACCAGTCACCTAACCTGTTTACCTATTATTATAAATGAACCAGTCACCTAACCTGTTTACCTATTATTATAAATGAACCAGTCACCTAACCTGTTTACCTATTATTATAAATCACCAGTCACCTAACCTGTTTACCTATTATTATAAATGAACCAGTCACCTAACCTGTTTACCTATTATTATAAATGAACCAGTCACCTAACCTGTTTACCTATTATTATAAATCACCAGTCACCTAACCTGTTTACCTATTATTATAAATGAACCAGTCACCTAACCTGTTGACCTATTATTATAAATCACCAGTCACCTAACCTGTTGACCTATTATTATAAATCACCAGTCACCTAACCTGTTGACCTATTATTATAAATCACCAGTCACCTAACCTGTTTACCTATTATTTTAAATGAACCAGTCACCTAACCTGTTTACCTATTATTATAAATGAACCAGTCACCTAACCTGTTTACCTATTATTATAAATGAACCAGTCACCTAACCTGTTGACCTATTATTATAAATGAACCAGTCACCTAACCTGTTTACCTATTATTATAAATCACCAGTCACCTAACCTGTTTACCTATTATTATAAATGAACCAGTCACCTAACCTGTTGACCTATTATTATAAATCACCAGTCACCTAACCTGTTTACCTATTATTATAAATCACCAGTCACCTAACCTGTTTACCTATTATTATAAATGAACCAGTCACCTAACCTGTTTACCTATTATTATAAATGAACCAGTCACCTAACCTGTTTACCTATTATTATAAATGAACCAGTCACCTAACCTGTTTACCTATTATTTTCAATGAACCAGTCACCTAACCTGTTTACCTATTATTATAAATGTACCAGTCACCTAACCTGTTTACCTATTATTATAAATGAACCAGTCACCTAACCTGTTTACCTATTATTATAAATGAACCAGTCACCTAACCTGTTTACCTATTATTTTCAATGAACCAGTCACCTAACCTGTTTACCTATTATTTTCAATGATCCAGTCACCTAACCTGTTTACCTATTATTTTCAATGAACCAGTCACCTAACCTGTTTACCTATTATTATAAATGAACCAGTCACCTAACCTGTTTACCTATTATTATAAATGAACCAGTCACCTAACCTGTTTACCTATTATTATAAATGAACCAGTCACCTAACCTGTTTACCTATTATTATAAATGAACCAGTCACCTAACCTGTTTACCTATTATTATAAATCACCAGTCACCTAACCTGTTTACCTATTATTATAAATGAACCAGTCACCTAACCTGTTGACCTATTATTATAAATGAACCAGTCACCTAACCTGTTTACCTATTATTATAAATCACCAGTCACCTAACCTGTTTACCTATTATTATAAATGAACCAGTCACCTAACCTGTTTACCTATTATTATAAATGAACCAGTCACCTAACCTGTTTACCTATTATTATAAATGAACCAGTCACCTAACCTGTTTACCTATTATTATAAATGAACCAGTCACCTAACCTGTTTACCTATTATTATAAATGAACCAGTCACCTAACCTGTTTACCTATTATTATAAATCACCAGTCACCTAACCTGTTTACCTATTATTATAAATGAACCAGTCACCTAACCTGTTTACCTATTATTATAAATGAACCAGTCACCTAACCTGTTTACCTATTATTATAAATGAACCAGTCACCTAACCTGTTTACCTATTATTATAAATGAACCAGTCACCTAACCTGTCTTCTGATCTCTGTTCCAGACACTTGATCGTCTCCCTCTCACCAACCCTGAGCACTTCGGCACTCCTGTCATCGGCAAGAAGGGGAATCGTGGACGTAGGTCTGACCCAGTGTGAGTATCTGGTCTCATGGCCCACCTACCTGTCTGCTGTAAGCTGTTCACCCTGGGCTGAGGATAGGGAAATCGTTTTGGCTAGTGCCAGGTAGCGTTAGCTAGCGCTAGTCGGCTGTACCTGCGCCAGGTAGCGTTAGCTAGCGCTAGTCGGCTGTACCTGCGGAAATATTTTATACTTGTTCTCCATCTTTTTAAATAGTGAACCAACATGTTTTCAGCACTTTTAGTTCCATGACTTATCAAAACTCATCTTCTCATGCTATCTCTTGTCTCTCTGCAGCAGACATATAGTTAGCAATATGTTTGGAACATCAAATCGCAATACAATTGCAGTATTGAATCGCAATACATATAGAATTGTGAGAATCACAGTACATATCGTATCGGCACCAAAGTATGGTGACCGTATCGTGAGGTCCCTGGCAATACCGGTGCTGGGCTAAAAGATACTTGGATAAAGAAATGAGATGCCTGAACACAGAACAGTTATACCCTGATCCCACGTCTCCTGTCCTGGGAGGTAGACATTCCAGGGAATAGAGCTGGCCAGGGCTGGAGTCTGGAGTTCATTGGGAATCTTCCTGGTAGGCTGGTGACCAATCCTCCAAAATGGCTTTAGTTTTTTTAGATACCCCTACCTGAGGTATAACAAAACACAACCATGTTTTTCCCGATCTCTAAGGTCTCCCATGTATGAAATGGATGGTTGTGTAAAAATATTTTACTGCAAAAGTGGTTAAATTGATTGATATTGTGACATACCCCCTTAACTCAAACGGTGCAGAAAAATGCCTGTCTGGAGGGGGATGGGCCACAGAAGCTCATGTAACCCAATATTGCAACCTCTAATATTGCTAAAATGTAGAATACAAGTAGTCAGTTGTCTGCCCTAAATCCACAAACAAACAGCATTAGGATATTATTAATGTATCTAGGAAATATAGACCTGTAAAAACAGAGACAATTGGCAGATTTCAACTATAAATATTTATGATGAACGTAAACTTTACTTTTTGGTAGCTGATTAATAGCTGATTAGATACTACTGCACTGTTGGAGCTAGGAACACAAGCATTTCGCTACACCCACAATAACATCTACTAAATATGTGCATGTACCAATCAAATTTGAATAGACAACTTTCTAAGTCAAATTTGCTCTCATTCAGTGCTGAATGGTCCAATACATCTGCCTGAATCAAACATGACCTTCTTCTGGCTCACTGCATTTGTGATGCACATTGGGATGTTCTGGTACTCTTATCCTGTTGGGGTTCAGCACATTGGGATGTTCTGGTACTCTTATCCTGTTGGGGTTCAGCACATTGGGATGTTCTGGTACTCTTATCCTGTTGGGGTTCAGCACATTGGGATGTTCTGGTACTCTTATCCTGTTGGGGTTCAGACATTGGGATGTTCTGGTACTCTTATCCTGTTGGGGTTCAGCACATTGGGATGTTCTGGTACTCTTATCCTGTTGGGGTTCAGCACATTGGGATGTTCTGGTACTCTTATCCTGTTGGGGTTCAGCACATTGGGATGTTCTGGTACTCTTATCCTGTTGGGGTTCAGCACATTGCTTCCTCTAGATAATCATGTTCACCCTCCAATCTGTCTGCCCTGGAGTCGCTGTACATTATGGTGGACGGGGAGGATGCAACCACACATAATGACAAGAATATAAGGCAGGTGTTCACTACAATGAACCAACAACCTGACAGCTCATACGGCAGGTGTTCACTACAATGAACCAACAACCTGACAGCTCATAAGGCAGGTGTTCACTACAATGAACCAACAACCTGACAGCTCATAAGGCAGGTGTTCACTACAATGAACCAACAACCTGACAGCTCATAAGGCAGGTGTTCACTACAATGAACCAACAACCTGACAGCTCATAAGGCAGGTGTTCACTACAATGAACCAACAACCTGACAGCTCATAAGGCAGGTGTTCACTACAATGAACCAACAACCTGACAGCTGATAAGGCAGGTGTTCACTACAATGAACCAACAACCTGACAGCTCATAAGGCAGGTGTTCACTACAATGAACCAACAACCTGACAGCTGATAAGGCAGGTGTTCACTACAATGAACCAACAACCTGACAGCTCATAAGGCAGGTGTTCACTACAATGAACCAACAACCTGACAGCTCATAAGGCAGGTGTTCACTACAATGAACCAACAACCTGACAGCTCTTAAGGCAGGTGTTCACTACAATGAACCAACAACCTGACACTCATTGACAAGAAATGCCATCAACTTAGTGAGCCTTCACATGTCATAGGAATTGCACCTCTCCAATGTCGATGGCATCTTGAATCTCCCAGAACTGTCCTTGATAGGCCCACTCCATCAGTTCCCCCCTGAATCTCCCAGAACTGTCCTTGATAGGCCCATTCCATCAGTCCTCCCCTGAATCTCCCAGAACTGTCCTTGACAGGCCCACTCCACCGTCAGTCCTCCCCTGAATCTCCCAGAACTGTCCTTGATAGGCCCACTCCACCAGTCCTCCCCTGAATCTCCCAGAACTGTCCTTGACAGGCCCACTCCACCGTCAGTCCTCCCCTCAGAGACACCATGGAACTGGACTGCCACATGTCAGGAGTAGGGCTGCCATGTCAGGAGTAGGGCTGCCATGTCAGGAGTAGGGCTGCCATGTCAGGAGTAGGGCTGCCATGTCAGGAGTAGGGCTGCCATGTCAGGAGTAGGGCTGCCATGTCAGGAGTAGGGCTGCCATAGTTATCGTGTAACTGACATTCATGGACAATAACTGTGAACAAAAAAAAAACATTAATACATTCATTTTATGGGGGATTTAAGTAGATATTCAAGTAGATATAGTTTATCCTAGCGTTTTATTTTATTTTATGAAGTGCGTAAAATTGGTATTAATTTTACGAGCCGAATGGCACAGTCGGGAGGAGAAGCTTAATTTCCAAAAGTTCCCGGCGGTCAAATATATTCATTTTTTAGACAGGGCTGTCACCAAAGCTGTGTTGTATTCATTAGGTATGTCGTGGCTAATTTTTAAAATATGTTTTATATATTACAAGGTCAAAACATTAACAAAAATGACAATTATGACAATAACGTGGCTATTTGCATGACAATTAATAGTTAACCCAAATTCCATATTCATCACACCGCTAGTCAGGAGGCCAGTCAAAACGCTACCACCCCCATGGCTGGCCAGCCCATGTGACACCAGAACTGGACTAGCGTGTGAAAAATGAGCTCTCATGCTGTGGTGACTCATACATTGGTCTAATCCCAACATCCCTATAAGGACGTGATGCCATCTATGGCAAACAAGAGGCCTCTAAGGATGGTCAAACTTCAAGATGCTGTGTGTGGTTGTGTATGGTAGCCAGGGAGGCTGTGAGATAGTGGTCATTGTGCCCCATGTTTGATCAGCTCCAGCTCCTCTGCAACCCCTTTTACTGTCCATCAAAGCCCAGGGAACACCTTGAGATGTGTGTGTATGGAGCTGTGCTACGTCCCGTCACTCCCAACACTTCCTAGTCTATGACCTACACTCTAACTGACCTCTGGGTGACCTGAGGTCACCCTCTCAGGCCCTGTTACTCTCCTCCTCCCCTGCAGGGCCTGACCTGTCTATCATCACAGTTAATATCATTCTACCTGACTTCCAAACCAGTATAAAGGAATATGTAGGGCATGACCTGCAGGACTTGTTGCCACATTCAACATAAACTCCACCCACAGGTGAAATAGGTGTTGAAAATATCTAAAGGCAAGTCTGTTTGTGACAGCCCTTTCAGACTCTCCTAGAGTAGCTGACTGTTGTATTACGGTTCCTGTAACTTGGTGACGTTACTGTGTGCTTGTGTCACGTAAGGCTTGTTTATTATAGTTAGTAGATATGTTGGAAGTGTATGAATGAGATTAAAACATGAACACACATTGGTCATCAGATATCATATTGAAAACTAGAGCCAGACCGCGTTATAGGCCGATATTAGTCTTTTTTACGGATGTATTTGTATCGGAGTTGAATCCACCGAAAAGGACTGATATAAGCTGTTCTTCATAGAATTTGACTTTTATTTTTGCATTTCATTATTTGTCCTGAAGAGGGCGATCTTTACATAGCTATATGCCTATCTTGCCTTGGCGTGCTATAGCAAGACTGGACACCCAACGTCACCACCAGTCAGAGAGGAGAGTGGACTGAATGCTGAGTAGATAGCAGCTTGCCAGCTCAATTAAGTACCAAAAATGGGCATATACTGTCAGGTATTTGTATTGTATGTATTATGGGTCCCCATTAGCTGTGCTGCCCTGTTCTGAGCCAATTGCAATTTTCCTAAGTCCCTCTTTGTGGCACCTGACCACACGACAACAGTAGTCCAGCTGCGACAAAACTAGGGCCTGTAGGATCTGCCTTGTTGATAGTGCTGTTAAGAAGGTAGAGCAGCGCTTTATTATGGACAGACTTCTCCCCATCTTAGCTACTGTTGTATCAATATGTTTTGGCCATGACAGTTTACAATCCAGGGTTACTCCAAGCAGTTTAGTCACCTCAACTTGCTCAATTTCCAAAGTATTCATTGCAAGATTTAGTTGAGGTTTAGGGTTTAGTGAATGATTTGTCCCAAATACAATGCTTTTAGTTTTGAAATATTTAGGACTAACTTATTCCTTGCCACCCATTCTGAAACTAACTGCAGCTCTTTGTTAAGTGTTGCAGGGATTTCACTCGCAGTAGTAGCTATAGTGTTGAGTCATCCGCATACATAGACACACTGGCTTTACTCAATAATAAAGATTGAAAAAAATAAGGGGCCTAGACAGCTGCCCTGGGGAAATCCTGATTCTAGCTGGATTTTGTTGGAGAGGCTTTCATTAAAGAACATCCTCTGTGTTCTGTTAGACAAGTAACTCTTTATCCACAATATAGCAGGGGGTGTAAAGCCATAACACATACGTTTTTCCAGCAGCAGACTATGACCGATAATGTCAAAAGCCGCACTGAAGTCTAACAAAACAGCCCCCAAAATCTTTAAATCATCAATTTCTCTCAGCCAATCATCAGTCATTTGTGTCAGTGCTGTGCTTGTTGAATGTCCTTCCCGATAAGCCTGCTGAAAGTCGGTTGTCAATTTGTTTACAGTAAAATAGCATTGTATCTGGTCAAACACACTTTTTTCCAATAGTTTACTAAGGGTTGGTAACAGGCTGATTGGTCGGCTGTTTGAGCCAGTAAAGGGGGCTTTACTATTCTTAGGTAGCGGAATGACTTTAGCTTCCCTCCAAGCCTGAGGGCGCACACTTTCTAGTAGACTTAAATTGAAGATTTGGCAAATAGGAGTGGCAATATCGTCCGCTATTATCCTCAGTAATTTTCCATCCAAGTTGTCAGACCCCGGTGGCTTGTCATTGTTGATCGACAATAATACTTTTTTCACGTCTTCCTCACTCACTTTACCGAATTCAAAATGACAATGGTTGTCTTTCATAATTTGGTCAGATATACTTGGATGTGTCAAGTGTCAGCGTTTGTTGCTGGCATGTCATGGATAACTTTGCTAATCTTGCCAATGAAAAAATCATTAAAGTAGTTGGCAATATCAGTGGGTTTTGTGATGAATGAGCCATCTGATTCAATGAATGATGGAGCTGAGTTTGCCTTTTTGCCCAGAATTTTATTTAAGGTGCTCGAAAGCTTTTTACTATCATTCTTTATGTAATTTATCTTTGTTTCATAGTGTAGTTTCTTCTTCTTTTTATTCAGTTTAGTCGCATGATTTCTCAATTTGCAGTACGTTTGCCAATCGGTTGTGAAGCCAGACCTATTTGCCATCTCTTTTGCCTCATCCCTCTCAACCATAGCATTTTTCAATTCCTCATCAATCCACGGGGATTTAACAGTTCTTACAGTCATTGTCGTAATGGGTGCATGCTTATTAGTAACTGGAATAAGCAATTTCATAAATGTGTCAAGTGCAGTGTCTGGTTGCTCCTCATTACACACCACAGACCAACAATTATTCTTCACATCAACAACATTGGAATCACTACACAACTTATTGTATGACCTCTTATACACAATATTAGGCCCAGCCTTTGGAACTTTGGTTTTCCTAGATATGGCTACTATATTGTGATCACTACATCTGATGAATTTGGATACTGCTTTCAAACCAATCTCTGCAGCATTAGTAAAGATGTGCTCCATACACGTTGATAATTTCAGTCCTGTACTGTTTGTAACTACCCTGGTAGGTTGATTGATAACCTGAACCAGGTTGCAGGCACTGGTTACAGTTTGAAGCTTTCTCTTGAGTGGGTAGCCTGATGAAAGCCAGTCCATATTTAAATCACCTAGAAAGTATACCTCTCTATTGATATCACATATATTATCAAGCATTTCACACGTGTTATCCAGATACTGACTGTTAACACTTGGTGGTCTATAGCAGCTTCCCACAAGAATGGGCTTTAGGTGAGGCAGATGAACCTGTAGCCATATTACTTCAACAGTATTTAACATGAGATCCTCTCTAAGCTTTATAGGAATGTGGTTCTGAATATAAACAGCCACACCTCCACCTTTGGCATTTCTGTATTTTCTGTAGATCTTATAACCATGTATTGCGACCACTGTATCAAAGGTATTATCTAAGTGAGTTTCAGAGATAGTCAGAATATGAATGTCATCTGTTACTAGGAAATTATTGATTTCATTAACCTTGTTTCTTAAGCTACATATGTAAACATATGTTAACGTGGGCTATTTTTTAACACTTTTCTGGGATGCTTGATTGTTTTCATTGCTTTACTGGGAAGCTTAGCAGAGGTAGACATACTCATGTTCTTTATGTTAGTGCAGGGTGAGCTGCACACAGTGGACTTCCTACTAGAGCACACCACCTCAGTGCTAACAGTATAACTCTGGTTCATAGGCACATGATTACTCCATCCAATAGCTGTAGGATCAGCAGAGGCATTCAGGGCAGTTAGAGGGACATAAATTAGGTTACTTACATTGTGTCTTCCAACGGATAATGTACATTTGCTGCCCGAAATTATGACAACTCAACGACACAATGGTAGGGATTAAATGAGCTGGACTTGGGTCATTGATAAGTCATTGTCTCAACGCATCCTTATAATGCTGTGAAAGGATCAAGGAACCCAAATGATTTGGGTGGATCCCAATTATAATACGAGCTTTGTTTCCAGGTGAAGTGGCCTATTGTCAGGTGAAGTGGCCATATATATTGTCAGGGGAAGTGGCCATATATACTGTCAGGGGAAGTGGCCATATATACTGTCGGGTGAAGTGGCCATATATACTGTCAGGTGAAGTGGCCATATATACTGTCAGGTGAAGTGGCCATATATACTGTCAGGTGACGTGGCCATATATACTGTCAGGTGAAGTAGCCATATATACTGTCAGGTGACGTGGCCATATATACTGTCAGGGGAAGTGGCCATATATACTGTCAGGTGAAGTGGCCATATATACTGTCAGGGGAAGTGGCCATATATACTGTCAGGTGAAGTGGCCATATATACTGTCAGGTGAAGTGGCCATATATACTGTCAGGTGAAGTGGCCATATATACTGTCAGGGGAAGTGGCCATATATACTGTCAGGTGAAGTGGCCATATATACTGTCAGGTGAAGTGGCCATATATACTGTCAGGTGAAGTGGCCATATATACTGTCAGGGGAAGTGGCCATATATACTGTCAGGTGAAGTGGCCATATATACTGTCAGGTGAAGTGGCCATATATACTGTCAGGTGAAGTGGCCATATATACTGTCAGGTGAAGTGGCCATATATACTGTCAGGTGAAGTGGCCATATATACTGTCAGGTGAAGTGGCCATATATACTGTCAGGTGAAGTGGCCATATATACTGTCAGGTGAAGTGGCCATATATACTGTCAGGTGAAGTGGCCATATATACTGTCAGGTGAAGTGGCCATATATACTGTCAGGTGAAGTGGCCATATATACTGTCAGGTGAAGTGGCCATATATACTGTCAGGGGAAGTGGCCATATATACTGTCAGGTGAAGTGGCCATATATACTGTCAGGTGAAGTGGCCATATATACTGTCAGGGGAAGTGGCCATATATACTGTCAGGTGAAGTGGCCATATATACTGTCAGGTGAAGTGGCCATATATACTGTCAGGTGAAGTGGCCATACATACTGTCAGGGGAAGTGGCCATATATACTGTCAGGTGAAGTGGCCATATATACTGTCAGGTGAAGTGGCCATATATACTGTCAGGTGAAGTGGCCATATATACTGTCAGGTGAAGTGGCCATATATACTGTCAGGTGAAGTGGCCATATATACTGTCAGGGGAAGTGGCCATATATACTGTCAGGTGAAGTGGCCATATATACTGTCAGGTGAAGTGGCCATATATACTGTCAGGGGAAGTGGCCATATATACTGTCAGGTGAAGTGGCCATATATACTGTCAGGTGAAGTGGCCATATATACTGTCAGGTGAAGTGGCCATATATACTGTCAGGTGAAGTGGCCATATATACTGTCAGGTGAAGTGGCCATATATACTGTCAGGTGAAGTGGCCATATATACTGTCAGGGGAAGTGGCCATATATACTGTCATGTGAAGTGGCCATATATACTGTCAGGTGAAGTGGCCATATATACTGTCAGGTGAAGTGGCCATATATACTGTCAGGTGAAGTGGCCATATATACTGTCAGGTGAAGTAGCCATATATACTGTCAGGTGAAGTGGCCATATATACTGTCAGGTGAAGTGGCCATATATACTGTCAGGTGAAGTGGCCATATATACTGTCAGGTGAAGTAGCCATATATACTGTCAGGTGAAGTGGCCATATATACTGTCAGGTGAAGTGGCCATATATACTGTCAGGTGAAGTGGCCATATATACTGTCAGGTGAAGTGGCCATATATACTGTCAGGTGAAGTGGCCATATATACTGTCAGGTGAAGTGGCCATATATACTGTCAGGTGAAGTGGCCATATATACTGTCGGGTGAAGTGGCCATATATACTGTCAGGTGAAGTGGCCATATATACTGTCAGGTGAAGTGGCCATATATACTGTCAGGTGAAGTGGCCATATATACTGTCAGGTGAAGTAGCCATATATACTGTCAGGTGAAGTGGCCATATATACTGTCAGGTGAAGTGGCCATATATACTGTCGGGTGAAGTGGCCATATATACTGTCAGGGGAAGTGGCCATATATACTGTCAGGTGAAGTGGCCATATATACTGTCAGGTGAAGTGGCCATATATACTGTCAGGTGAAGTGGCCATATATACTGTCGGGTGAAGTGGCCATATATACTGTCGGGTGAAGTGGCCATATATACTGTCAGGTGAAGTGGCCATATATACTGTCGGGTGAAGTGGCCATATATACTGTCAGGTGAAGTGGCCATATATACTGTCAGGTGAAGTGGCCATATATACTGTCAGGTGAAGTGGCCATATATACTGCCAGGTGAAGTGGCCATATATACTGTCAGGTGAAGTGGCCATATATACTGTCAGGGGAAGTGGCCATATATACTGTCAGGTGAAGTGACCATATATACTGTCAGGTGAAGTGGCCATATATACTGTCAGGTGAAGTGGCCATATATACTGTCGGGTGAAGTGGCCATATATACTGTCAGGTGAAGTGGCCATATATACTGTCAGGGGAAGTGGCCATATATACTGTCAGGGGAAGTGGCCATATATACTGTCAGGTGAAGTGGCCATATATACTGTCAGGGGAAGTGGCCATATATACTGTCAGGTGAAGTGGCCATATATACTGTCAGGGGAAGTGGCCATATATACTGTCAGGTGAAGTGGCCATATATACTGTCAGGTGAAGTGGCCATATATACTGTCAGGTGAAGTGGCCATATATACTGTCAGGTGAAGTGGCCATATATACTGTCAGGTGAAGTGGCCATATATACTGTCAGGTGAAGTGGCCATATATACTGTCAGGTGAAGTGGCCATATATACTGTCAGGTGAATTGGCCATATATACTGTCAGGTGAAGTGGCCATATATACTGTCAGGTGAAGTGGCCATATATACTGTCAGGGGAAGTGGCCATATATACTGTCAGGTGAAGTGACCATATATACTGTCAGGTGAAGTGGCCATATATACTGTCAGGTGAAGTGGCCATATATACTGTCGGGTGAAGTGGCCATATATACTGTCAGGTGAAGTGGCCATATATACTGTCAGGGGAAGTGGCCATATATACTGTCAGGGGAAGTGGCCATATATACTGTCAGGTGAAGTGGCCATATATACTGTCAGGTGAAGTGGCCATATATACTGTCAGGTGAAGTGGCCATATATACTGTCAGGTGAAGTGGCCATATATACTGTCAGGTGAAGTGGCCATATATACTGTCAGGTGAAGTGGCCATATATACTGTCAGGTGAAGTGGCCATATATACTGTCAGGTGAAGTGGCCATATATACTGTCAGGTGAAGTGGCCATATATACTGTCAGGGGAAGTGGCCATATATACTGTCAGGTGAAGTGGCCATATATACTGTCAGGGGAAGTGGCCATATATACTGTCAGGTGAAGTGGCCATATATACTGTCAGGTGAAGTGGCCATATATACTGTCAGGTGAAGTGGCCATATATACTGTCAGGTGAAGTGGCCATATATACTGTCAGGGGAAGTGGCCATATATACTGTCAGGTGAAGTGGCCATATATACTGTCAGGTGAAGTGGCCATATATACTGTCAGGTGAAGTGGCCATATATACTGTCAGGGGAAGTAGCCATATATACTGTCAGGGGAAGTGGCATAGTAGGGTGTAAATCAATTGGCGTGCTAAAAACCGTCAACTCTGTGGTAACGTTAACATTACAGCCCTAGAGTGAAGCGGAGTGTTATATTTGCTCTTTGCGAAGGGTATTCCTCAAGCTCTATCATTCAGATGTTTTCAGAGACACCCAAAAAATAAGCTGTATGGAATTTTTTAAGAAGGTCATACCAAGGATAATTTTGCTATTTGATTTAGAATTTTAAGACCCCTTGACATAATTATTTGATGAATAATTTTTGGTCTTACTGCTATTGGCCAAAACAAAGAATCACTACATGGAACAACAGATAGTCCCCAACAGAATCACTACATGGAACAACAGATAGTCCCCAACAGAATCACTACATGGAACAACAGATAGTCCCCAACAGAATCACTACATGGAACAACAGATAGTCCCCAACAGAATCACTACATGGAACAACAGATAGTCCCCAACAGAATCACTACATGGAACAACAGATAGTCCCCAACAGAATCACTACATGGAACAACAGATAGTCCCCAACAGAATCACTACATGGAACAACAGATAGTCCCCAACAGAATCACTACATGGAACAACAGATAGTCCCCAACAGAATCACTACATGGAACAACAGATAGTCCCCAACAGAATCACTACATGGAACAACAGATAGTCCGCAACAGAAACACTACATGGAACAACAGATAGTCCCCAACAGAATCACTACATGGAACAACAGATAGTCCCCAACAGAAACACTACATGGAACAACAGATAGTCCCCAACAGAATCACTACATGGAACAACAGATAGTCCCCAACAGAATCACTACATGGAACAACAGATAGTCCCCAACAGAATCACTACATGGAACAACAGATAGTCCCCAACAGAATCACTACATGGAACAACAGATAGTCCCCAACAGAATCACTACATGGAACAACATATAGTCCCCAACAGAATCACTACATGGAACAACAGATAGTCCCCAACAGAATCACTACATGGAACAACAGATAGTCCCCAACAGAATCACTACATGGAACAACAGATAGTCCCCAACAGAAACACTACATGGAACAACAGATAGTCCCCAACAGAATCACTACATGGAACAACAGATAGTCCCCAACAGAATCACTACATGGAACAACAGATAGTCCCCAACAGAAACACTACATGGAACAACAGATAGTCCCCAACAGAATCACTACATGGAACAACAGATAGTCCCCAACAGAATCACTACATGGAACAACAGATAGTCCCCAACAGAATCACTACATGGAACAACAGATAGTCCCCAACAGAAACACTACATGGAACAACAGATAGTCCCCAACAGAATCACTACATGGAACAACAGATAGTCCCCAACAGAATCACTACATGGAACAACAGATAGTCCCCAACAGAATCACTACATGGAACAACAGATAGTCCCCAACAGAATCACTACATGGAACAACAGATAGTCCCCAACAGAAACACTACATGGAACAACAGATAGTCCCCAACAGAATCACTACATGGAACAACAGATAGTCCCCAACAGAATCACTACATGGAACAACAGATAGTCCCCAACAGAATCACTACATGGAACAACAGATAGTCCCCAACAGAATCACTACATGGAACAACAGATAGTCCCCAACAGAATCTCTACATGGAACAACATATAGTCCCCAACAGAATCACTACATGGAACAACAGATAGTCCCCAACAGAATCACTACATGGAACAACAGATAGTCCCCAACAGAATCACTACATGGAACAACAGATAGTCCCCAACAGAAACACTACATGGAACAACAGATAGTCCCCAACAGAATCACTACATGGAACAACAGATAGTCCCCAACAGAATCACTACATGGAACAACAGATAGTCCCCAACAGAAACACTACATGGAACAACAGATAGTCCCCAACAGAATCACTACATGGAACAACAGATAGTCCCCAACAGAATCACTACATGGAACAACAGATAGTCCCCAACAGAATCACTACATGGAACAACAGATAGTCCCCAACAGAAACACTACATGGAACAACAGATAGTCCCCAACAGAATCACTACATGGAACAACAGATAGTCCCCAACAGAATCACTACATGGAACAACAGATAGTCCCCAACAGAATCACTACATGGAACAACAGATAGTCCCCAACAGAAACACTACATGGAACAACAGATAGTCCCCAACAGAAACACTACATGGAACAACAGATAGTCCCCAACAGAATCACTACATGGAACAACAGATAGTCCCCAACAGAAACACTACATGGAACAACAGATAGTCCCCAACAGAATCACTACATGGAACAACAGATAGTCCCCAACCCCACCTCTTTAAGGAATACCTGGGATAGGATAAAGTAATCCTTCTACCCCCCCCCCCCCCCCCCCCCCCCAAAATTGTAAAGTGGTTATTCCACTGGCTATAGGGTGAACGCACCAATTGGTGAGTCGCTCTGGATAAGAGCGTCTGCTAAATGACGTAAATGTGCCCTTGAGCAAGGCACCTAACCCTAATTGCTCCTGTAAGTCGCTCTGGATAAGAGCGTCTGCTAAATGACTAAAATGTAAATGTAAATGTAACAACAGATAGTCCCCAACAGAATCACTACATGGAACAACAGATAGTCCCCAACAGAATCACTACATGGAACAACAGATAGTCCCCAACAGAATCACTACATGGAACAACAGATAGTCCCCAACAGAATCACTACATGGAACAACAGATAGTCCCCAACAGAAACATCTAAAGGAAGTTTGTTCGGAAGTGTGTCTCCTATATCTGAAAGATATAACAAAGATCAGGAAACATGATTATATATATATATTTTTTTAACGTGTATTTAACCCCATATTTTTGGCATTAAACAGTCTCCATATGTACTTCTATTCATTTTTTTTCAACTGGTACCGGGGCGGGGGACCTTCAGACGAGTCTTGTGAGGCCTGTGGGTATCTTAAAGCAAGAGAGTCTCACCTTTGCAGAGAGGGGTCATATTAGTGTGTAGCCCAAACTGACTGATTTACTTCTATGAACTGTAACTCAGTAAAGTCTGGTTGCATATTGTGTTTATATTTTTGTTCAGTAAAGTGAAGACCGAGAGAAGTCTTCCTACACTCATTAGTTTAAATGCAGTTAAGACAGAGAGGCTGTTTGTGTTGTTAATCTGTACCATTTCAATCTTCTTAGTGGCTGCTGCTACAGCTAAATGTCACTGTTTTTCTGTGTTGGATTTGAAAGCTTCTTGATTCCCTGTAACAGTCAGGAGGAGTCGTCGTCTTCGTCGTCCAGTGAAGAGGAGCAGAGTGACGGGAGACAGAATGAAGAGCTGTATGGGAAGGTGGTGTGTGTTGAGGGGGGCTCTGCCTCTGCTGGAGACCGGAAGAACAAGACAACTGGATGGTACCCTGCCCTGGTGAGTCTGTCTGTCTGTCTGTCTGTCTGTCTGTCTGTCTGTCTGTCTGCCTGGGAAGGTGGTGCCCTGCCCTAGTGAGTCTGTCTGTCTGTCTGTCTGTCTGGGAAGGTGGTGCCCTGCCCTGGTGAATCTGTCTGTCTGTCTGTCTGTCTGCCTGGGAAGGTGGTGCCCTGCACTGGTGTGTGTGTTTGGGAAGGTGATGTTTGTTTGGGAAGGTGGTGTGTGTGGAGGGGGGACTCTGCTGGAGACAGGAAGAACACAGCAAGGTACCCTGCCCTGCACTGGTGGGATCATCTCTCTCTGTCTGTGTTGCCGCCACTGCTAAATCGGGATGGTGAAATGTTTTCAATGCAAAAAGTTTTTGTTTTGTTTTTTTACCCCCTTTTCTCCCCAATTTCGTGAAATCCAATTGGTAGTTACGATCTTGTCTCATCGCTGCAACTCCCATATGGACTCGGGAGAGGCGAAGGTCGAGAGCCATGCGCCCAATAAACACGGCCCTGCCAAGCCGCACTGCTTTTTGACCCACTGCTTGCTTAACCCGGAACCCAGCTGCACCAATGGGTTGGGGGAAACGCCGTACAACTGGCGACCGAAGTCAGCGTGCATGCACCCGGCCTGCCACAAGGAGTCGCTAGAGCGCGATGGCGAAAGCTGGACAGTCACGGAGAATCTAAAATGTAAAAAAATGTCATGCCTTTGATTGTATTATGTTTGAGCCACTCGGATAACAACATGTATAGAATTGCAGGAAATTAGCTTTAAAACTGTACAATTCTGTCTCTGTCCCATGGCTAAATTTATAGAATTGCAGGAAATTAGCTTTAAAACAGAACACATTTCTCTGCGGCCAAGATGAGGGCCTCTCAAAATGTGTGTTGGAGACGTTCGCCAATGCCACTACTAACTGGAGACGTTCGCCATGCCACTACTAACTGGAGACGTTCGCCATGCCACTACTAACTGGAGACGTTCGCCATGCCACTACTAACTGGAGATGTTCGCCATGCCACTACTAACTGGAGACGTTCGCCATGCCACTACTAACTGGAGACGTTCGCCATGCCACTACTAACTGGAGACGTTCGCCATGCCACTACTAACTGGAGACGTTCGCCATGCCACTACTAACTTTGCCACTGCTGTTGAAAAAATCCTAAGAGGAAACAATATTTAAAAATGTATTAAATAAAAAATGTCCTCATCAATCTACACACAATACCCCACAAAGCCAAAACAGGTTTTTAGAAATGTTAGCAAATGGATAAAAAGTATAAAAAACAGATACCTTATTTACGTAAACATTCAGACCCTTTGCTATGAGACTGGAAATTAAGCTCATGTGCATCCTGTTTCCATTGATCATCCTTGAGATGTTTCTACAACCTGATTGGAGTCCACCTGTGGTAAATTGTCATCAAACTTTGGAAAGGTTCTTGGTCGATTAAAATTGTGAGGACAATATTAGCATTTACATGTAAGTCAGTTTTTACCATTTTACATTTACATTTTAGTCATTTAGCAGACGCTCTTATCCAGAGCGACTTACAGTTAGTGAATACATTTTTTATATTTTTTTATACTGGCCCCCCGTGGGAATCGAACCCACAACCCTGGCGTTGCAAACGCCATGCTCTATCAACTGAGCTACATCCCTGCCGGCCATTCCCTCCCCTACCCTGGACGACGCTGGGCCAATTGTGCGCCGCCCATGAGTCTCCCGGTCGCGGCCGGCACTTTGTCAGTGGGCAAATGTACAAAATCAGCAGGGGATCAAATACTTTTTTCCCTCACTGTACATCGTAACATTCATAGTTTATTACCTAAAATGGATCATGTCAAGATCTGGGCCTCCCATGCAGACCCTGATATTTGTATTGTATCTGCAACCTGGTTAATAACTGATAAAACCCTGGACTCTGAGGTTGCTATGGATACTATGTGTTTAGGGCTGATAGGAAAGACTAAGGTGGTGGTGTTGCTATTTACACAAAGACTCTTCTGTCTGTGTCTCTGTTAAAGGCTACCTCCAGTCCTCAACTATTGGAAGTCTTCAGTTGGGTTCAAACTGGGTTCAATCATTCACCCTCCGCCAAGATGTATGTAAAACTAGTTAAAAAAAGCAAAATCAGATGATTATGTTAATCCACTATCTGAATGTACAGGGAACCCAGATACATTTTGGAAAGCTGTTACGTCACTGAAGGTTTGCGTCTCCTCTTCTCTCCCCCAATAAATTAATTTAGATTCTGGCCCTATAACTGACAGAATGGATATCATTAATGCATTTGATCACCATTTTATGTCTGCAGGCTATATATTTCAATATTAATATATAATATATTAATGCTATATATTAATGCTATATATTAATGTATTTCAAAGCCAGCTCTTGAAAAGAGTAGTTTGGATGTTGATGGTGAAAATCTTTTGAGTGAAACTGAAAACGCTGCTCAGGAGTTTTCTTTTCGGAAATTCATTGATAAAGAAGTCCTGGATGCTTTGTTAACACCAGACCCAAAATAACCCCCAGGGGCTGATCATTTGGAGCCTGGTTTGATCACCTGGAGCCTGGGCTGATCATCTGGAGCCTGGTCTGATCACCTGGAGCCTGGGCTGATCATCTGGAGCCTGGGCTGATCATCTGGAGCCTGGTCTGATCACCTGGAGCCTGGGCTGATCATCTGGAGCCTGGTCTGATCACCTGGAGCCTGGGCTGATCATCTGGAGCCTGGTCTGATCACCTGGAGCCTGGGCTGATCATCTGGAGCCTGGTCTGATCACCTGGAGCCTGGGCTGATCATCTGGAGCCTGGTCTGATCACCTGGAGCCTGGTCTTATCATCTGGAGCCTGGTCTGCTTAAGTGTGCAGCTCCCCTTATTGCCGGCTCAGTAGCCCACATTTGTAATTTAACATTGTTATCAGGAAGTATTCCAAAAGCATGAAAATCTGCATATGTGCTGCCACTCCATAAGGGTGGAGAAACGCATGACCTGGACAACTATCGCCCCATTTCCACTCCATAAGGCTGGGGAAACACATGATCTGGACAACTATCGCCCCATTTCAAGACTACCTTGTTTAGCTAAGATTCTTGAATCCTTGGTTAATGTACAACTAAGTTCCTTTTTATCTGATAATTGTATTTTTAATATAAACCAATCAGGGTTTAGGCCTGGGCATAGTACTACCACAGCAACCACGCTAGTTGTTAATGATCTTGTCAATGCCTTGGATGCTAAAAAGAGCTGTGCTGCCTTGTTTATTGACCTGTCAAATGCGTTCGACACTGTTGATCATTCTGTTTTCATTCGAGTAGGCCTGGGATATACAGCCTGTTTATGGTTTCAGAATTATCTTAGCGACAGAACTCAGGCCATCTTGTCAGATGGGGTTAAATCTGAATTTATTGAGATTCAAAAAGGTGTTCTATTTTGGGTCCATTATTGTTCCCCTTGTATATTAGTGACAGAGGAAACACTGTTAATACTTGTAACATTCATCTCTATGCAAATGACACAGTTTTGCCACCTCAGTGCAGCAGGCCATTTGTGAACTTCAGCATGACTTTGATGGGTGGTCCTCTGTAGCTCAGCTGGTAGAGCACGGCGCTTGTAACGCCAAGGTAGTGGGTTCGATCCCCGGGACCACCCATACACAAAAAAAAAAAATGTATGCACGCATAACTGTAAGTCGCTTTGGATAAAAGCGTCTGCTAAATGGCATATTATATATTATTATATTCAATTCAGTAATCACTTACAGATCTTAAATGAGTGTTAAATAAACTCAGCAAAAAAAAAGAAATGTCCTCTCACTGTGAGCTGCATTTATTTTCAGCAAACTTAACATGTGTAAATATTTGTATGAACATAACAAGATTCAACAACTGAGACATAAACTGAACAAGTTCCACAGACATGTGACTAACATAAATGGAATAACATGTCCCTGAACAAAGGGGGGGTCAAAATCAAAAGTAACAGTCAGTATCTGGTGTGGCCACCAGCTGCATTAAGTACTGCAGTGCATCTCCTCCTCATGGACTGCACCAGATTTGCCAGTTCTTGCTGTGAGATGTTACCCCACTCTTCCACCAAGGCACCTGCAAGTTCCCTGACATTTCTGGGGGGAAATGGCCCTAGCCCTCACCCTCCGATCCAACAGGTCCCAGGCGTGCTCAATGGGATTGAGATCAGGGCTGTTCGCTGGACATGGCAGAACACTGACATTCCTGACTTGCAGGAAATCATGCACAGAACGAGCAGTATGGCTGGTGGATTTATCATGTTGGAGGGTCATGTCAGGATGAGCCTGCAGGAAGGGTACCACATGAGGGAGGAGGATGTCTTCCCTGTAACGCACAGCGTTGAGATTGCCTGCAATGACAACAAGTTCAGTCCGATGATGCTGTGACACACCGCCCCAGACCATGACGGACCCTCCACCTCCAAATTGATCCCGCTCCAGAGTAACGCTCATTCCTTCGACAATAAACTCGAATCCGACCATCACCCCTGGTGAGACAAAACCGCAACTCGTCAGTGAAGAGCACTTTTTGCCAGTCCTGTCTGGTCCAGCGATGGTGGGTTTGTGCCCATAGGTGACGTTGTTGCCGGTGATGTCTGGTGAGGACCTGCCTTACAACAGGCCTACAAGCCCTCAGTCCAGCCTCTCTCAGGCTATTGCGGACAGTCTGAGCACTGATGGAGGGATTGTGCGTTCCTGGTGTAACTCGGGCAGTTGTTGTTGCCATCCTGTACCTGTCCTGCAGGTGTGATGGTTGGATGTACCGATCCTGTGCAGGTGTTGTTACACGTGGTCTGCTACTGTGAGGATGATCAGCTGTCCGTCCTGTCTCCCTGTAGCGCTGTCTTAGGTGTCTCACAGTACGGACATTGCAATTTATTGCCCTGGCCACATCTGCAGTCCTCATGCCTCCTCAAGCGTGTGTGGCGGCAACCAGGTGAGGAGTACAAAGACATGTGTCTTGCCTACAGTCAAGCATGGTGGTGGGAGTGTCATGGTCTGGGGCTGCATGAGTGCTGCCGGCACTGGGGAGCTACAGTTCATTGAGGGAACCATGAATGCCAACATGTACTGTGACATACTGAAGCAGAGCATGATCCCCTCCCTTCGGAGACTGGGCCGCAGGGCAGTATTCCAACATGATAACGACCCCAAACACACCTCCAAGACGACCACTGCCTTGCTAAAGAAGCTGAGGGTAAAGGTGATGGACTGGCCAAGCATGTCTCCAGACCTAAACCCTATTGAGCATCTGTGGGGCATCCTCAAACGGACGGTGGAGGAGTGCAAGGTCTCTAACATCCACCAGCTCCATGATGTCGTCATGGAGGAGTGGAAGAGGACTCCAGTGGCAACCTGTGAAGCTCTGGTGAACTCCATGCCCAAGAGGGTTAAGGCAGTGCTGGAAAATGATGGTGGCCACACAAAATATTGACACTTTGGGCTCAATTTGGACATTTTCACTTAGGGGTGTACTCACTTTTGTTGCCAGCGGATTAGACATTAATGGCTGTGTGTTGAGTTATTTTGAGGGGACAGCAAATGTACACTGTTATACAAACTGTACACTCACTAATTTACATTGTAGCAAAGTGTCATTTCTTCAGTGATGTCACATGAAAATATATACTGAAATATTTACAAAAATGTGAGGGTGTACTCACTTTTGTGAGATACTGTACATACATACATACATACATACATACATACATACATACATACATACATACATACATACATACATACATACATACATACAGTTGAAGTCGGAAGTTTACATACACTCCACAAATTTCTTGTTAACAAACTATAGTTTTGGCAAGTCGGTTAGGACATCTACTTTGTGCATGACACAAGTTATTTTTCCAACAATTGTTTACAGACAGATTATTTCACTTATAATTCACTGTATCACAATTCCAGTGGGTCAGAAGTTTACATACAGTGGGGGAAAAAAGTATTTAGTCAGCCACCAATTGTGCAAGTTCTCCCACTTAAAAAGATGAGAGAGGCCTGTAATTTTCATCATAGGTACACGTCAACTATAACAGACAAAATTAGAAAAAGAAATCCAGAAAATGACATTGTAGGATTTTTTATGAATTTATTTGCAAATTATGGTGGAAAATAAGTATTTGGTTAATAACAAAAGTTTCTCAATACTTTGTTATATACCCTTTGTTGGCAATGACACAGGTCAAACGTTTTCTGTAAGTCTTCATAAGGTTTTCACACACTGTTGCTGGTATTTTGGCTCATTCCTCCATGCAGATCTCCTCTAGAGCAGTGATGTTTTGGGGCTGTCGCTGGAAAACACGGACTTTCAACTCCCTCCAAAGATTTTCTATGGGGTTGAGATCTGGAGACTGGCTAGGCCACTCCAGGACCTTGAAATGCTTCTTACAAAGCCACTCCTTCGTTGCCCGGGCGGTGTTTTTGGGATCATTGTCATGCTGAAAGACCCAGCCACGTTTCATCTTCAATGCCCTTGCTGATGGAAGGAGGTTTACACGATACATGGCCCCATTCATTCTTTCCTTTACACGGATCAGTCGTCCTGGTCCCTTTGCAGAAAAACAGCCCCAAAGCATGATGTTTCCACCCCCATGCTTCACAGTAGGTATGGTGTTCTTTGGATGCAACTCAGCATTCTTTGTCCTCCAAACACGACGAGTTGAGTTTTTACCAAAAAGTTATATTTTGGTTTCATCTGACCATATGACATTCTCCCAATCCTCTTCTGGATCATCCAAATGCACTCTAGCAAACTTCAGACGGGCCTGGACATGTACTGGCTTAAGCAGGGGACACGTCTGGCACTGCAGGATTTGAGTCCCTGGCGGCGTAGTGTGTTACTGATGGTAGGCTTTGTTACTTTGGTCCCAGCTCTCTGCAGGTCATTCACTAGGTCCCCCCATGTGGTTCTGGGATTTTTGCTCACCGTTCTTGTGATCATTTTGACCCCACGGGGTGAGATCTTGCGTGGAGCCCCAGATCGAGGGAGATTATCAGTGGTCTTGTATGTCTTCCATTTCCTAAAAATGTGTAGACCTCCACAAGTCTGGTTCATCCTTGGGAGCAATTTCCAAATGCCTGAAGGTACCACGTTCATCTGTACAATCAATAGTACGCAAGTATAAACACCATGGGACCATGTAGCCGTCATACCGCTCAGGAAGGAGATGCGTTCTGTCTCCTAGAGATGAATGTACTTTGGTGGGAAAAGTGCAAATCAATCCCAGAACAACAGCAAAGGAGCTTGTGAAGATGCTGGAGGAAACAGGTACAAAAGTATCTATATCCACAGTAAAACGAGTCCTATATCGACGTAACCTGAAAGGCCGCTCAGCAAGGAAGAAGCCACTGCTCCAAAACCGCCATAAAAAAGCCAGACTACGGTTTGCAACTGCACATGGGGACAATGATCATACTTTTTGGAGAAATGTCCTCTAGTCTGATGAAACAAAAATAGAACTGTTTGGCCATAATGACCATCGTTAATCGTTAAGAAATTCCACAAATTAACTTTTAAGAAGGCACACCTGTTAATTGAAATGCATTCCAGGAGACTACCTCATGAAGCTGGTTGAGAGAATGCCACGAGTGTGCAAAGCTGTCATCAAGGCAAAGGGTTGCTATTTGAAGAATCTCAAATATATTTTTGATTTGTTTAACACTTTTTTGGTTACTACATTATTCCATACGTGTTATTTCATAGTTCTGATGTCTTCACTAATTTTCTACAATGTAAAAATTAAGGAAAACCCTTCAATGAGTAGGTGTGTCCAAACTTTTGACTGGTAGTGTATATATATATATATACAGTTGAAGTCAGAAGTTTACATACACCTTAGCCAAATACATTTAAACTCAGTTTTTCACAATTCCTGACATTTAATCCTAGTAAAGATTCCCTGTTTTAGGTCAGTTAGGATCACCACTTTATTTTAAGAATGTGAAATGTCAGAATAATAGTAGAGAGAATGATTTATTTCAGCTTTTATTTCTTTCATCACATTCCCAGTGGGTCAGAAGTTTACATACACTCAATAAGTATTTGGTAGCATTGCCTTTACATTGTTTAACTTGGGTCAAACGTTTCGGGTAGCCTTCCACAAGCTTCCCACAATAAGTTGGGTGAATTTTGGCCCATTCCTCCTGACAGAGCTGGTGTAACTGAGTCAGGTTTGTAGGCCTCCTTGCTCGCATACGCTTTTTCAGTTCTGCCCACACATTTTCTATAGGTTTGAGGTCAGAGCTTTGTGATGGCCAGTCCAATACCTAGACTTTGTTGTCCTTAAGCCATTTTGCCACAACTTTGAAAGTATGCTTGGGGTCAATGTCCATTTTGAAGACCCATTTGCGACCAAGCTTTAACTTCCTGACTGATGTCTTGAGATGTTGCTTCAAGATATCCACATAATTTTCCTTCCTCATGATGCCATCTATTTTGTGAAGTGCACCAGTCCTTCCTGCAGCAAAGCACCCCCACAGCATGATGCTGCCCACCCCCGTGCTTCACGGTTGGGATGGTGTTCTTCGGCTTGCAATAACCCCCTTTTTCCTCCAAACATAACGATGGTCATCATGGCCAAACAGTTCTATTTTTGTTTCATCAGACCAGAGGACATTTCTCCAAAAAGTACGATCTTTGTCCCCATGTGCAGTTGCAAACCGTAGTCTAGCTTTTTTATGGCGGTTTTGGAGCAGTGGCTTCTTCCTTGCTGAGCGGCCTTTCGGGTTACGTCGATATAGGACTAGTTTTACTGTAGATATAGATAATTTTGTACTTGTTTCATCCAGCATCTTCACAAGGTCCTATGCTGTTGTTCTGGGATTGATTTGCACTTTTCGCACCAAAGTACGTTCATCTCCTTTTTGAGCGGTATGACGGCTGCGTGGTCCCATGGTGTTTATACTTGCATACTATTGTTTGTACAGATGAACGTGGTACCTTCAGGCGTTTGGAAATGATGAACCAGACTTGTAGAGCTCTACAATCTTTTTTCTGAGGTCTTGGCTGATTTCTTTAGATTTTCCCATGATGTCAAGCAAAGAGGCACTGAGTTTAAAGGTAGGCCTTGAAATACATCCACAGGTACACCTCCAATTGACTAAAATGATGTCAATTAGCCTATCCGAAGCTTCTAAAGCCATGACATCATTTTCTGGAACTTTCCAAGCTGTTTAAAGGCACATTCAACTTAGTGTATATAAACTTCTGACCCACTGGAATTGTGATACAGTGAATTAAAAGTGAAATAATCTGTCTGTAAACAATTGTTGGAAAATTTACTTGTGTCATGCACAAAGTAGATGTCCTAACCGACTTGCTAAAACTATAGTTTGTTAACAAGAAATTTGTTGAGTGGTTGAAAAACTAGTTTTAATGACTCCAACCTATGTGTATGTAAACTTCCAACTTCAACTGTAGCTACTTTTTATAATGTTACCAGTCACTGTCTCCTAACCTAACATGTACAGTGGCTTGCAAAAGTATTCATCCCCCTTGGCATTTGTCCTATTTTGTTGCCTTACAACCTGGAATTAAAATAGATTTTTGGGGGGTTTGTATCATTTGATTTACACAACATGCCTACCACTTTAAAGATGCAAAATATGTTTTATTGTGAACAAACAAGAAATAAGACAAAAACAGAACTTGAGCGTGCATAACTATTCACCCCCCCCCCAAAGTCAATACTTTGTAGAGCCACCTTTTGCAGCAATTACAGCTGCAAGTCTCTTGGGATATGTCTCTATAAGCTTGGCACATCTAGCCACTGGGATTTTTGCCCATTCTTCAAGGCAAAACTGCTCCAGCTCCTTCAAGTTTGATGGGTTCCGCTGGTGTACAGCAATCTTTAAGTCATACCACAGATTCTCAGTTGGATTGAGGTCTGGGCTTTGACTAGGCCATTCCAAGACATTTCAATGTTTCCCCTTAATCCACTCGAGTGTTGCTTTAGCAGTATGCTTAGGGTCATTGTCCTGCTGGAAGGTGAACCTCCGTCCCAGTCTCAAATCTCTGGAAGACTGAAACAGGTTTCCCTCAAGAATTTCCCTGTATTTAGCGCCATCATCATTCCTTCAATTCTGACCAGTTTCCCAGTCTTTGCCGATGAAAAACATCCCCACTGCATGATGCTGCCACCACCATGCTTCACTGTGGGGATGGTGTTCTCAGGGTGATGAGAGGTTTTGGGTTTGCGCCAGACATAGCGTTTTCCTTGATGGCCAAAAAGCTCAATTTTAGTCTCATCTGACCAGAGTACCTTCTTCCATATGTTTGGGGAGTCTCCCACATGCCTTTTGGGGAACACCAAACGTGTTTGCTTATTTTTTTCTTTCAGCAATGGCTTTTTTCTGGCCACTCGTCCATAAAGCCCAGCTCTGTGGAGTGTACGGCTTAAAGTGGTCCTATGGACAGATACTCCAATCTCCACTGTGGAGCTTTGCAGCTCCTTCAGGGTTATCTTTGGTCTCTTTGTTGCCTCAGATTAATGCCCTTCTTGCCTGGTCTGTGAGTTTTTGTGGGCGGCCCTCTCTTGGCAGGTTTGTTGTGGTGCCATATTCTTTCCATTTTTTAATAATGGATTTAATGATGCTCCGTGGGATGTTTAAAGTTTCGGATATTTTTTTATAACCCAACCCTGATCTGTACTTCTCCACAACTTTGTCCCTGACCTGTTTGGAGAGCTCCTTGGTCTTCATGGTGCCATTTGCTTGGTGGTGCCCCTTGCTTAGTGGTGTTGCAGAGTCTGGGGCCTTTCAGAACAGGTGTATATATACTGAGATCATGTGACAGATCATGTGACACTTAGATTGCACACAGGTGGACTAATTATGTGACTTCTGAAGGTAATTGGTTGCACCAGATCTTATTTAGGGGCTTCATATCAAAGGGGGTGAATACATATTCACGCTCCACTTTTCCGTTATTTATTTTGTAGAATTTTTTGAACAAAAAATATTTTTTTCATTTCACTTCACCAATTTGGACTATTTTGTGTATGTCCATTACATGAAATCCAAATAAAGATACATTTAAATTACAGGTTGTAATGCAACAAAATAGGAAAAACACCAAGGGGGATGAATAATTTAGCAAGGCACTGTACATATCTACCTTTATCCTGTTACAAATCAAATCAAATGTATTGGTCACAATGTTGGCAGATGTTATTGCAAGTGTAGCGAAATGCTTGCGCTTGTAGTTCCGACCATACAGCAATATTTAGCAAGTAATATCTAACAGTTCTACAACAAAAACCTAATACACACAAATCTAAGTAAAGGAATGGAATAAGAATATATAAATATATGGATGAGCAATGTCATTATCAGAGCAGCATAGGCTAAGATGCAATAGATAGTATAGAATACAGTATATACAGATGAGATGGGTAATGCAAGATATGTAAACATTATTAAGATAGTATAGAATACAGTATATACATATTAGATGGGTAATGCAAGATATGTAAACGTTAAAGTGGCATTATTAAAGTGACTAGTGTTCCATTTATTAAAGTGGCCAGTGATTTTCAAGTCTGTATATAGGCAGTAGCCTCTCTGTGCTAGTGATGGCTGTTTAACAGTCTGATGGCCTTGAGATAGAAGCTGTTTTTTCATTCTCTCGGTCCCAGCTTTGATGCACCTGTACTGACCTCGCCTTCTGGATGATAGCGGGGTGAACAGGCAGTGGCCCGTTTGGTTGTTGTCTGGATGATAGCGGGGTGAACAGGCAGTGGCCCGGGTGGTTGTTGTCTGGATGATAGCGGGGTGAACAGGCCGTGGCCCGGGTGGTTGTTGTCTGGATGATAGCGGGGTGAACAGGCCGTGGCCCGGGTGGTTGTTGTCTGGATGATAGCGGGGTGAACAGGCAGTGGCCCGGGTGGTTGTTGTCTGGATGATAGCGGGGTGAACAGACAGTGGCTCGGGTGGTTGTTGTCTGGATGATAGCGGGGTGAACAGGCCGTGGCCCGGGTGGTTGTTTTCTGGATGATAGCGGGGTGAACAGGCAGTGGCTCGGGTGGTAGTTGTCTGGATGATAGCGGGGTGAACAGGCCGTGGCCCGGGTGGTTGTTGTCTGGATGATAGCGGGGTGAACAGACAGTGGCTCGGGTGGTTGTTGTCTGGATGATAGCGGGGTGAACAGGCAGTGGCCCGGGTGGTTGTTGTCTGGATGATAGCGGGGTGAACAGGCAGTGGCCCGGGTGGTTGTTGTCTGGATGATAGCGGGGTGAACAGGCAGTGGCCCGGGTGGTTGTTGTCTGGATGATAGCGGGGTGAACAGGCAGTGGCCCGGGTGGTTGTTGTCTTGATGATAGCGGGGTGAACAGGCAGTGGCCCGGGTGGTTTTTGTCTGGATGATAGCGGGGTGAACAGGCAGTGGCCCGGGTGGTTGATGTCCTTGATTTATCTTTTTGGCCTTCCTGTGACATCGGGTGCTGTAGGTGTCCTGGAGGGCAGGCAGTGTGCCCCCGGTAATGCTTTGTGCAGACCGCACCACCCTCTGGAGAGCCCTGCAGTTGTGGGCTGTGCAGTTGCCGTACCAGGCGGTGATACAGCCCGACAGGATGCTCTCAATTGTGCATCTGTAAAAGTTTGAGGGTTTTAGGTGACAGGCCAAATTTCTTCAGCCTCCTGAGGTTGAAGAGACGCTGTTGCGCCTTCTTCACCACACTGTCTGCGTGGGTGGACCATTTCAGTTTGTTAGTGATATGTATGCCTAGGAACATTAAACTTTCCTCCTTCTCCACTGCAGTCCCGTCGATGTGGAAAGGGGGGGTACTCCCTCTGCTGTTTCCTGAAGTCCACAATCATCTCCTTTGTTTTGTTGACGTTGAATGAGAGGTTATTTTGCTGGCACCACACTCTCAGAGCCCTCAGTGGGTCTAGGGTGGCCTCCTAGTCACTGTCTCCTAATCCCTGGCTTATATATACATATCTACCTTTATTAATGTAGCCTATTAATAGCTGAATATAGAGAACAAGCATGCCAATCTATAGGCCCTGCATGAACCCAATGCATTTAAGAACTACACCAGAACTGCCGTTAAGAGGCGAGAGCTGCCGTTAAGAGGTGAGAGCTGCCGTTAAGAGGTGAGAGCTGCCGTTAAGAGGTGAGAGCTGCCGTTAAGAGGTGAGAGCTGCCGTTAAGAGGAGAGAGCTGCCGTTAAGAGGAGAGAGCTGCCGTTAAGAGGAGAGAGCTGCCGGCAGAGGAGAGAGCTGCCGGCAGAGGAGAGAGCTGCCGTTAAGAGGCGAGAGCTGCCGTTAAGAGGCGAGAGCTGCCGTTAAGAGGCGAGAGCTGCCGTTAAGAGGCGAGAGCTGCCGTTAGAGGCGAGAGCTGCCGTTAGAGGCGAGAGCTGCCGTTAGAGGCGAGAGCTGCCGTTAGAGGAGAGAGCTGCCGGTAGAGGACAGAGCTGCCGGTAGAGGAGAGAGCTGCCGTTAGAGGAGAGAGCTGCCGTTAGAGGAGAGAGCTGCCGTTAGAGGAGAGAGCTGCCGTTAAGAGGAGAGAGCTTCCGTTAGAGGCGAGAGCTGCCGTTAGAGGCGAGAGCTGCCGTTAGAGGCGAGAGCTGCCGTTAGGGGAGAGAGCTGCCGTGAGAGGAGAGAGCTGCCGTTAGAGGAGAGAGCTGCCGTTAAGTGGCGAGAGCTGCCGTTAAGTGGCGAGAGCTGCCGTTAGAGGAGAGAGCTGCCGTTAATAGGAGAGAGCTGCCGTTAAGAGGAGAGAGCTGCCGTTAAGAGGAGAGAGCTGCCGGTAGAAGAGAGAGCTGCCGGTAGAAGAGAGAGCTGCCGTTAAGAGGAGAGCGCTGCCGTTAAGAGGAGAGCGCTGCCGTTAAGAGGAGAGCGCTGCCGTTAAGAGGCGAGAGCTGCCGTTAAGAGGAGAGAGCTGTCGTTAAGAGGAGAGAGCTGCCGGTAGAAGAGAGAGCTGCCGTTAAGAGGAGAGAGCTGCCGTTAAGAGGAGAGAGCTGCCATTAAGAGGAGAGCGCTGCCGTTAAGACGCTGCCGTTAAGAGGAGAGCGCTGCCGTTAAGAGGAGAGCGCTGCCGTTAAGAGGAGAGAGCTGCCGTTAAGAGGAGAGAGCTGCCGTTAAGAGGAGAGAGCTGCCGTTAGAGGAGAGAGCTGCCGGTAGAAGAGAGAGATGCCGGTAGAAGAGAGAGCTGCCGGTAAGAGGAGAGAGCTGCCGGTAAGAGGAGAGAGCTGCCGTTAAGAGGAGAGCGCTGCCGTTAAGAGGAGAGCGCTGCCGTTAAGAGGAGAGCGCTGCCGTTAAGAGGAGAGCGCTGCCGTTAAGAGGAGAGAGCTGCCGGTAGAAGAGAGAGCTGCCGGTAAGAGGAGAGAGCTGCCGGTTAGAGGAGAGAGCTGCATGTGGTTTGCTTCATGGTGTAATGAGTGAGTGCAGAAAGAAGAGGAGAGGAGTATTGATGTGATAGATGACTTACAGCAGCAGATGTGACGTGGGCAGGACAGGGCTGTGTGTCTGACAGAGAGAGATGGGCAGGACAGGGCTGTGTGTTTACGGCAGAGAGAGATGGGCAGGACAGGGCTGTGTGTTTACGGCAGAGAGAGATGGGCAGGACAGGGCTGTGTGTGTCTGACAGAGAGAGATGGGCAGGACAGGGCTGTGTGTGTCTGGCAGAGAGAGATGGGCAGGACAGGGCTGTGTGTTTACGGCAGAGAGAGATGGGCAGGACAGGGCTGTGTGTGTCTGACAGAGAGAGATGGGCAGGACAGGGCTGTGTGTCTCTGACAGAGAGAGATGGGCAGGACAGGGCTGTGTGTTTACGGCAGAGAGAGATGGGCAGGACAGGGCTGTGTGTTTACGGCAGAGAGAGATGGGCAGGACAGGGCTGTGTGTGTCTGGCAGAGAGAGATGGGCAGGACAGGGCTGTGTGTTTACGGCAGAGAGAGATGGGCAGGACAGGGCTGTGTGTGTCTGACAGAGAGAGATGGGCAGGACAGGGCTGTGTGTTTACGGCAGAGAGAGATGGGCAGGACAGGGCTGTGTGTCTGACAGAGAGAGATGGGCAGGGCAGGGCTGTGTGTCTGGCAGAGAGAGATGGGCAGGACAGGGCTGTGTGTCTGGCAGAGAGAGATGGGCAGGACAGGGCTGTGTGTGTCTGACAGAGAGAGATGGGCAGGACAGGGCTGTGTGTGTCTGGCATAGAGAGATGGGCAGGACAGGGCTGTGTGTCTCTGACAGAGAGAGATGGGCAGGACAGGGCTGTGTGTTTACGGCAGAGAGAGATGGGCAGGACAGGGCTGTGTGTCTGACAGAGAGAGATGGGCAGGACAGGGCTGTGTGTTTACGGCAGAGAGAGATGGGCAGGACAGGGCTGTGTGTGTCTGACAGAGAGAGATGGGCAGGACAGGGCTGTGTGTGTCTGGCAGAGAGAGATGGGCAGGACAGGGCTGTGTGTGGACGGCAGAGAGAGATGGGCAGGACAGGGCTGTGTGTGTTTACGGCAGAGAGAGATGGGCAGGACAGTGTTTACGGCAGAGAGAGATGGGCAGGACAGTGTTTACGGCAGAGAGAGATGGGCAGGACAGGGCTGTGTGTTTACGGCAGAGAGAGATGGGCAGGACAGGGCTGTGTGTTTACGGCAGAGAGAGATGGGCAGGACAGGGCTGTGTGTTTACGGCAGAGAGAGATGGGCAGGACAGGGTTGTGTGTGTTTACGGCAGAGAGAGATGGGCAGGACAGTGTTTACGGCAGAGAGAGATGGGCAGGACAGGGCTGTGTGTTTACGACAGAGAGAGATGGGCAGGACAGGGCTGTGTGTGTTTACGGCAGAGAGAGATGGGCAGGACAGGGCTGTGTGTGTCTGACAGAGAGAGATGGGCAGGACAGGGCTGTGTGTGTCTGACAGAGAGAGATGGGCAGGACAGTGCTGTGTGTCTGACAGAGAGAGATGGGCAGGACAGGGCTGTGTGTGTCTGACAGAGAGAGATGGGCAGGACAGGGCTGTGTGTGTTTACGGCAGAGAGAGATGGGCAGGACAGGGCTGTGTGTGTCTGACAGAGAGAGATGGGCAGGACAGGGCTGTGTGTTTACGGCAGAGAGAGATGGGCAGGACAGGGCTGTGTGTCTGACAGAGAGAGATGGGCAGGACAGGGCTGTGTGTGTCTGGCAGAGAGAGATGGGCAGGACAGGGCTGTGTGTTTACGGCAGAGAGAGATGGGCAGGACAGTGTTTACGGCAGAGAGAGATGGGCAGGACAGGGCTGTGTGTTTACGGCAGAGAGAGATGGGCAGGACAGGGCTGTGTGTTTACGGCAGAGAGAGATGGGCAGGACAGTGTTTACGGCAGAGAGAGATGGGCAGGACAGGGCTGTGTGTGTTTACGGCAGAGAGAGATGGGCAGGACAGGGCTGTGTGTTTACGGCAGAGAGAGATGGGCAGGACAGGGCTGTGTGTGTTTACGGCAGAGAGAGATGGGCAGGACAGGGCTGTGTGTGTCTGGCAGAGAGAGATGGGCAGGACAGGGCTGTGTGTCTGACAGAGAGAGATGGGCAGGACAGGGCTGTGTGTGTCTGGCAGAGAGAGATGGGCAGGACAGGGCTGTGTGTTCACGGCAGAGAGAGATGGGCAGGACAGGGCTGTGTGTGTCTGACAGAGAGAGATGGGCAGGACAGGGCTGTGTGTTTACGGCAGAGAGAGATGGGCAGGACAGGGCTGTGTGTCTGGCAGAGAGAGATGGGCAGGACAGGGCTGTGTGTTTACGGCAGAGAGAGATGGGCAGGACAGGGCTGTGTGTTTACGGCAGAGAGAGATGGGCAGGACAGGGCTGTGTGTGTCTGACAGAGAGAGATGGGCAGGACAGGGCTGTGTGTGTCTGACAGAGAGAGATGGGCAGGACAGGGCTGTGTGTGTCTGGCAGAGAGAGATGGGCAGGACAGGGCTGTGTGTCTGACAGAGAGAGATGGGCAGGACAGGGCTGTGTGTGTCTGACAGAGAGAGATGGGCAGGACAGGGCTGTGTGTTTACGGCAGAGAGAGATGGGCAGGACAGGGCTGTGTGTTCACGGCAGAGAGAGATGGGCAGGACAGGGCTGTGTGTGTCTGACAGAGAGAGATGGGCAGGACAGGGCTGTGTGTTTACGGCAGAGAGAGATGGGCAGGACAGGGCTGTGTGTCTGGCAGAGAGAGATGGGCAGGACAGGGCTGTGTGTTTACGGCAGAGAGAGATGGGCAGGACAGGGCTGTGTGTGTACGGCAGAGAGAGATGGGCAGGACAGGGCTGTGTGTCTGGCAGAGAGAGATGGGCAGGACAGGGCTGTGTGTTTACGGCAGAGAGAGATGGGCAGGACAGGGCTGTGTGTTTACGGCAGAGAGAGATGGGCAGGACAGGGCTGTGTGTTTACGGCAGAGAGAGATGGGCAGGACAGGGCTGTGTGTTCACGGCAGAGAGAGATGGGCAGGACAGGGCTGTGTGTTTACGGCAGAGAGAGATGGGCAGGACAGGGCTGTGTGTTTACGGCAGAGAGAGATGGGCAGGACAGGGCTGTGTGTTTACGGCAGAGAGAGATGGGCAGGACAGGGCTGTGTGTTTACGGCAGAGAGAGATGGGCAGGACAGGGCTGTGTGTCTGGCAGAGAGAGATGGGCAGGACAGGGCTGTGTGTGTCTGACAGAGAGAGATGGGCAGGACAGGGCTGTGTGTTTACGGCAGAGAGAGATGGGCAGGACAGGGCTGTGTGTCTGGCAGAGAGAGATGGGCAGGACAGGGCTGTGTGTGTCTGACAGAGAGAGATGGGCAGGACAGGGCTGTGTGTGTCTGACAGAGAGAGATGGGCAGGACAGGGCTGTGTGTGTCTGACAGAGAGAGATGGGCAGGACAGGGCTGTGTGTTTACGGCAGAGAGAGATGGGCAGGACAGGGCTGTGTGTGTCTGACAGAGAGAGATGGGCAGGACAGGGCTGTGTGTTTACGGCAGAGAGAGATGGGCAGGACAGGGCTGTGTGTGTCTGACAGAGAGAGATGGGCAGGACAGGGCTGTGTGTCTGGCAGAGAGAGATGGGCAGGACAGGGCTGTGTGTTTACGGCAGAGAGAGATGGGCAGGACAGGGCTGTGTGTGTACGGCAGAGAGAGATGGGCAGGACAGGGCTGTGTGTGTCTGACAGAGAGAGATGGGCAGGACAGGGCTGTGTGTGGACGGCAGAGAGAGATGGGCAGGACAGGGCTGTGTGTCTGACAGAGAGAGATGGGCAGGACAGGGCTGTGTGTGTCTGACAGAGAGAGATGGGCAGGACAGGGCTGTGTGTGTCTGACAGAGAGAGATGGGCAGGACAGGGCTGTGTGTGTCTGACAGAGAGAGATGGGCAGGACAGGGCTGTGTGTGTCTGACAGAGAGAGATGGGCAGGACAGGGCTGTGTGTGTCTGACAGAGAGAGATGGGCAGGACAGGGCTGTGTGTTTACGGCAGAGAGAGATGGGCAGGACAGGGCTGTGTGTCTGGCAGAGAGAGATGGGCAGGACAGGGCTGTGTGTTTACGGCAGAGAGAGATGGGCAGGACAGGGCTGTGTGTTTACGGCAGAGAGAGATGGGCAGGACAGGGCTGTGTGTTTACGGCAGAGAGAGATGGGCAGGACAGGGCTGTGTGTGTCTGGCAGAGAGAGATGGGCAGGACAGGGCTGTGTGTCTGACAGAGAGAGATGGGCAGGACAGGGCTGTGTGTGTCTGACAGAGAGAGATGGGCAGGACAGGGCTGTGTGTGTCTGACAGAGAGAGATGGGCAGGACAGGGCTGTGTGTGTCTGACAGAGAGAGATGGGCAGGACAGGGCTGTGTGTGTCTGACAGAGAGAGATGGGCAGGACAGGGCTGTGTGTGTCTGACAGAGAGAGATGGGCAGGACAGGGCTGTGTGTTTACGGCAGAGAGAGATGGGCAGGACAGGGCTGTGTGTTTACGGCAGAGAGAGATGGGCAGGACAGGGCTGTGTGTGTCTGACAGAGAGAGATGGGCAGGACAGGGCTGTGTGTTTACGGCAGAGAGAGATGGGCAGGACAGGGCTGTGTGTGGACGGCAGAGAGAGATGGGCAGGACAGGGCTGTGTGTGGACGGCAGAGAGAGATGGGCAGGACAGGGCTGTGTGTTTACGGCAGAGAGAGATGGGCAGGACAGGGCTGTGTGTTTACGGCAGAGAGAGATGGGCAGGACAGGGCTGTGTGTTTACGGCAGAGAGAGATGGGCAGGACAGGGCTGTGTGTTTACGGCAGAGAGAGATGGGCAGGACAGGGCTGTGTGTTTACGGCAGAGAGAGATGGGCAGGACAGGGCTGTGTGTGTCTGACAGAGAGAGATGGGCAGGACAGGGCTGTGTGTGTCTGACAGAGAGAGATGGGCAGGACAGGGCTGTTTGTTTACGGCAGAGAGAGATGGGCAGGACAGGGCTGTGTGTTTACGGCAGAGAGAGATGGGCAGGACAGGGCTGTGTGTGTCTGACAGAGAGAGATGGGCAGGACAGGGCTGTGTGTGTCTGGCAGAGAGAGATGGGCAGGACAGGGCTGTGTGTTTACGACAGAGAGAGATGGGCAGGACAGGGCTGTGTGTGTTTACGGCAGAGAGAGATGGGCAGGACAGGGCTGTGTGTTTACGGCAGAGAGAGATGGGCAGGACAGGGCTGTGTGTTTACGGCAGAGAGAGATGGGCAGGACAGGGCTGTGTGTGTCTGACAGAGAGAGATGGGCAGGACAGGGCTGTGTGTCTGACAGAGAGAGATGGGCAGGACAGGGCTGTGTGTTTACGGCAGAGAGAGATGGGCAGGACAGGGCTGTGTGTGTCTGGCAGAGAGAGATGGGCAGGACAGGGCTGTGTGTGGACGGCAGAGAGAGATGGGCAGGACAGGGCTGTGTGTGTCTGGCAGAGAGAGATGGGCAGGACAGGGCTGTGTGTGGACGGCAGAGAGAGATGGGCAGGACAGGGCTGTGTGTGTTTACGACAGAGAGAGATGGGCAGGACAGGGCTGTGTGTCTGGCAGAGAGAGATGGGCAGGACAGGGCTGTGTGTTTACGGCAGAGAGAGATGGGCAGGACAGGGCTGTGTGTGTTTACGACAGAGAGAGATGGGCAGGACAGGGCTGTGTGTTTACGGCAGAGAGAGATGGGCAGGACAGGGCTGTGTGTTTACGGCAGAGAGAGATGGGCAGGACAGGGCTGTGTGTGTCTGGCAGAGAGAGATGGGCAGGACAGGGCTGTGTGTTTACGGCAGAGAGAGATGGGCAGGACAGGGCTGTGTGTGTCTGGCAGAGAGAGATGGGCAGGACAGGGCTGTGTGTGTCTGACAGAGAGAGATGGGCAGGACAGGGCTGTGTGTCTGACAGAGAGAGATGGGCAGGACAGGGCTGTGTGTTTACGGCAGAGAGAGATGGGCAGGACAGGGCTGTGTGTTTACGGCAGAGAGAGATGGGCAGGACAGGGCTGTGTGTCTGACAGAGAGAGATGGGCAGGACAGGGCTGTGTGTCTGACAGAGAGAGATGGGCAGGACAGGGCTGTGTGTTTACGGCAGAGAGAGATGGGCAGGACAGGGCTGTGTGTCTGACAGAGAGAGATGGGCAGGACAGGGCTGTGTGTCTGACAGAGAGAGATGGTTAGAAAGAGAGACAGACGGGGAGAAGGATGCAGATAGTCAACAGAGATGGGCAGAGGTAACGCGGTCTGGAAGGACAGTTAGGACTCGCTGCCCTGTCACCAGTCTGCAGCAGTGGGAGGAAGAGAGACCAGAGAGGTTGTTGACTCACAGACTCACTTTTCATTTGACATTTTAGTCATTTAGCATACATTATTTTTATTTTTTTCATACTAGCCCACCGTGGGAATCGAACCCACAACCCTGGCGTTGCAAACGCCGTGCTCTACCAACTGAGCTACACGGGACTTGTCAAACTGTTCACCTCTCATGTCTTTCTTTTGAAATGGCATATTGGGTTTGTTCTCTGGCGTATTGGAGGGGGTTGTTCTCTGGCGTATTGGAGGGGGTTGTTCTATGGCGTATTGGAGGGGGTTGTTCTATGGCGTATTGGAGGGGGTTGTTGTCACGAGGGTCTATGTCGTCCAAGTATGACCAAGGCGCAGCGTGTCCAAGAAACATGACTTTATTAAATAAACGTTATCGGACTACAAACAAAAGACGACTCAATGAAGTCCACGGTACACTGACCAAAAGGAACAAAAACCCACAACTCCCACAGGAAAACATACAGCTAAATATGGCTCCCAATCAGAGATAACGAGCCGACAGCTGACACTCGTTACCTCCGATTGGGAGTCATTGACCAAACCTAGAAATAAACCCCACAGAACTGCAAACATAGAAAATCACCCAAATACCCAACAAAACAAAATACACCCTGGCTCAAATACAAAAGTCCCGGAGCCAGAGTGTCACAGTACCCCCCCCTAAAGGTGCGAACTCCGGGCGCACCAGCATACAGTCTAGGGGAGGGTCTGGGTGGGCGTCTGTCCACGGTGGCGGTTCTGGCCCTGGTCGTGGTCCCCACCCCACCTTAGTCACTATCCGCTTCCGTAGCCTCCTCCACATGACCACCCCCCAACTAAACCCCACTGGATTAAGGGGCGGCACCGGACTAACGGGCAGCACCGGACAAAGGGGCAGCACCGGACTAAGGGGCAGTACCAGGATAAGGGGCAGCACCGGGCTAAGGGACAGCGCCGGACTCAATGGCGGATCCTGGCTGGCTGGCTCTGGCGGATCCTGGCTGGACAGCTCATGGCTGGCTGAAGGATCTGGCTGCTCATGGCTGGCTGACGGATCTGGCTGCTCATGGCTGGCTGACGGATCTGGCTGCTCATGGCTGGCCGACGGATCTGGCTGCTCATGGCTGGCTGAAGGATCTGGCTGCTCATGGCTGGCTGACGGATCTGGCAGCTCATGGCCGGCTGACGGATCTGGCTGCTCATGGCTGGCGGAAGGCTCTGGCTGATCCTGTCTGGCGGAAGGCTCTGGCTGATCCTGTCTGGCGGAAGGCTCTGGCTGATCCTGTCTGGCGGAAGGCTCTAGCGGCTCCGGTCTGGCGGACGGCTCTAGCGGCTCCAGTCTGGCGGACGGCTCTGAAGGCGCATGGCAGACGGGCGGCTTAAGCGCCTTTGGGCAGACGGGCAGTTCAGGCCCCGTTGGGCAGACGGCAGACTCTGGCCGTCTGAGGCGCACCATAGGCCTGGTGCGTGGTGCCGGAACTGGAGGTACCGGGCTGAGGACACGCATCTCAGGGCTAGTGCGGGGAGAAGCAACAGGGCATGCTGGACCCTGGGGACGCACATAAAGCCTAGTGCGGAGAGCCGGAACAGGGCATGCTGGACCCTGGGGACGCACATAAGGCCTAGTGCGGGGAGAAGCAACAGGGCATGCTGGACCCTGGGGACGCACATAAGGCCTAGTGCGGAGAGCCGGAACAGGGCATGCTGGACCCTGGGGGCGCACATAAGGCCTAGTGCGGAGAGCAGCAACAGGACGCACAGGACTCGGGGAACACACAGGAGGCTTGGTGCGTGGTGTAGGCACTGGTGGTACTGGGCTGGAGCGGAGAGGTGGCGCCGGAAATACCGGACCGTGCAGGCGTACTGGCTCCCTTGAGCACTGAGCCTGCCCAACCTTACCTGGTTGTATACTCCCCGTCGCCCGACCAGTACGGGAAGGAGGAATAACCCGCACCGGGCTATGTAGGCGAACCGGGGACACCATGCGTAAGGCTGGTGCCATGTAAGCCGGCCCGAGGAGACGCACTGGTGGCCTGATGCGTTGGGCCGGCTTCATGACATCCGGCTCAATGCTCAATCTAGCCCGGCCGATACGTGGAGCTGGAATGTACCGAACCGGGCTATGCCTGCGTACAGGAGACACCATGCGCTCTACTGCGTAACACGGTGTCTGCCCGTACTCTCGCTCTCCACGGTCAGTCCAGGGAGTAGGCGCAGGTCTCCTACCTGACTTCGCCACACTCCCTTTTAGCCCCCCCCCAAGAAATTTTTGGGTAGTACCCACGGGCTTCCAGCCTCGACTCCGTGCTGCCTCCTCATACCACCTCCTCTCGGCTTTAGCTGCCTCCAGCTCTTCACGAGGGCGGCGATATTCTCCCGGTTGTGCCCAAGGACCCTTTCCATCCAGTATCTCCTCCCATGTCCATGAATCCTTGATAGGCGTCCATAAATCCTGTTGCCGCTTGACACGCTGCTTGGTCCTTTGATGGTGGGTTTTTCTGTCACGAGGGTCTATGTCGTCCAAGTATGACCAAGGCGCAGCGTGTCCAAGAAACATGACTTTATTAAATAAACGTTATCGGACTACAAACAAAAGACGACTCAATGAAGTCCACGGTACACTGACCAAAAGGAACAAAAACCCACAACTCCCACAGGAAAACATACAGCTAAATATGGCTCCCAATCAGAGATAACGAGCCGACAGCTGACACTCGTTACCTCCGATTGGGAGTCATTGACCAAACCTAGAAATAAACCCCACAGAACTGCAAACATAGAAAATCACCCAAATACCCAACAAAACAAAATACACCCTGGCTCAAATACAAAAGTCCCGGAGCCAGAGTGTCACAGTTGTTTTATGGCGTATTGGAGGGGTTTGTTCTATGGCGTATTGGAGGGGGTTGTTTTATGGCGTATTGGAGGGGGTTGTTTTATCATACCCACTTTGCTGGGTGCTTTGTCTGAGCAGCCATTCTCTCCCCCCCCCAGGTCATCACCCCAGACTGCCATGAAGAGGCCACCATGAGGAAAGACACCATCTTCATCCGTTCCTTCAAGGACGGCAAATTGTGAGTAATCTGAAGTGCTGCATTATGGGACAGTTGTCTGCATTGTGATGATGTGTAACATGGACCTGTAGAAGCGGTAAAGGCCCTCTCTTCTTCTCTTCTGCTAGGATTCCGTTCAGAGTCAAAATGGAAATGTTTTCTTTTTGAATTAACAGTGTCTGGTAAATGGCATGTATTATTAAATTAGGCTTTGAAATATTCCATTACCTCTGAAAGGCGAAAAAACCTCAAATTGAGAAACTGCACGTCATCTTTCTGCAGAACAGAAAGCCCAGGAAATGTCTTTGCCCTCCCTTAGCCCAGGGCTAAGTGCAGTGTGAACATGGCTTGAACAGACCTCACTAAGTAGCCCAGACGGGGGGGGGGGGGCTGGTTAGTGGACAGCGTCCTCGGGGAGAGTTAAACTGAAGAAGAAGACTCAATGTGTTTAACAACCACAACAACACAGGTCAACGTCATTCCGGCCCGCTGTGGACATGGTTTTAGTTCTGGTATATAAATCATATAGACGGGTTGGGTTAGATTGTTGACAACGTAAACTATAGTTACTCCAATGTTTATTGAAAGCATAAATAAATGTGTACAACAAGCATTTGTTGTCGCTCAATTACATCGTTACAGTTGCTGGTTAGCTAGCTAGCGAATTTTTGCCATATTAGCATAGACATGACATCAGTCAAAACACCTCAAAACAAGACATGGTATCAAGAACAAGATAAAACTAGCTGAAATGAGCCCTCTAGGATTCCCCACATGGCGACTTCATGTCATTGTTGGTAGCTATCTGGCCATCCTGAATCGCAACAACACACAGACTTCTGCCCCATTTGAAGCATGCACATTGTTTTCGTGACGTCAGCTAACCCATCTATGCGACCAGCAATTTTCTATTTCAAAATGTTTTCCATTTCATGCCCACTGAACACGTCCCAGGACTCCATCTCCCCTCTCTAGTGGATGTTCCAATCCTGAGCTGTATTTTTATGTTGAATATATGCCACCCCAGACCAAGCTGAAGACCTATTTACTGTGATATGAAATGGCTTTTGAGGGCCTTTATTAGCTGTGGTCAGAGCAGCTAGCGAGCAGGCAGCTGGCTGGGAGGTGATGGGGAGCGCAGGATAGGAACAGATGATTATCCTGAGAGGACGTGGAAGCTGCTGTAATTGACTGTAGCAGCTAGAGTCTAGATCAGGGAAGCCATAGAGTCTCTAGATCAGGGAAGCCATAGAGTCTAGATCAGGGAAGCCATAGAGTCTAGATCAGGGAAGCCATAGAGTCTAGATCAGGGAAGCCATAGAGACTAGATCAGGGAAGCCATAGAGTTTCTAGATCAGGGAAGCCATAGAGTCTAGGTCAGGGAAGCCATAGAGTCTAGATCAGGGAAGCCATAGAGACTAGATCAGGGAAGCCATAGAGACTAGATCAGGGAAGCCATAGAGTCTAGATCAGGGAAGCCATAGAGTCTAGATCAGGGAAGCCATAGAGTCTAGATCAGGGAAGCCATAGAGTCTAGATCAGGGAAGCCATAGAGACTAGATCAGGGAAGCCATAGAGTCTCTAGATCAGGGAAGCCATAGAGTCTAGATCTGTCCCTAGTTCCTTATCAGCTGCTGCTGCAAAGCTGGAACTGCTGCTGGGACAGATTTGGGTTGCCAGGTTCCTCTGTGTAATAGAAACGGGACAGATTTGGGTTGCCAGGTTCCTCTGTGTAATAGAAACGGGCCAGATTTGGGTTGCCAGGTTCCTCTGTGTAATAGAAACGGGCCAGATTTGGGTTGCCAGGTTCCTCTGTATAATAGAAACGGGACAGATTTGGGTTGCCAGGTTCCTCTGTGTAATAGAAACGGGCCAGATTTGGGTTGCCAGGTTCCTCTGTGTAATAGAAACGGGGCCAGATTTGGGTTGCCAGGTTCCTCTGTGTAATAGAAACAGATGGGACAGATTTAGGTTGCCAGGTTCCTCTGTGTAATAGAAACTGACTCATTCCACAAATTTGACCTTCTTTGCTGAGCACCTATATTGCACCAGGAACAAGCTGTCTGTTGATGACTGTCTGTTGATGACTGTCTGTTGATGACTGTCTGTTGATGACTGTCTGTTGATGACTGTCTGATGATGACTGTCTGTTGATGACTGTCTGATGATGACTGTCTGTTGATGACTGTCTGTTGATGACTGTCTGATGATGACTGTCTGTTGATGACTGTCTGTTGATGACTGTCTGTTGATGACTGTATGTTGATGACTGTCTGTTGATGACTGTCTGTATGAATAACTACAAGCGGCTACACAGCCGTGTTTAGAGTTGTATTGGTTGTGTTTGAGAAGTGGGGGCAGTTCACTGGAATTCACCATCAATATTGTTCTACATCTCCGATAGGCTTTAAGTGAAGAGGAAAACCCATCTTACTGGGATATTAATATCAGAGGAATGGACAGAGCAATCTGTTGCTAATATCAGAGGAATGGACAGAGCAATATGTTGCTAATATCAGAGGAATGGACAGAGCAATCTGTTGCAGCTGATATCTAACGGGATGTCGGAGGTGTGTCTCCAGGATCCTCCTTATCAAACACCAGGCTGAGGCTGATACACGCGCTAGGCTGCTAGGCTGCTAGGCTGCTAGGCTGCTAGGCTGTAATGATCAATACACTAGAACATACCAGATCAATACTAGTAGAACATACCAGATCAATACTAGTAGAACATACCAGATCAATACTAGTAGAACATACCAGATCAATACTAGTAGAACATACCAGATCAATACTAGTAGAACATACCAGATCAATACTAGTAGAACATACCAGATCAATACTAGTAGAACATATCAGATCAATACTAGTAGAACATACCAGATCAATACTAGTAGAACATACCAGATCAATACAGTAGAACATACCAGATCAATACTAGTAGAACATACCAGATCAATACTAGTAGAACATACCAGATCAATACTAGTAGAACATACCAGATCAATACTAGTAGAACATACCAGATCAATACTAGTAGAACATACCAGATCAATACTAGTAGAACATACCAGATCAATACTAGTAGAACATACCAGATCAATACTAGTAGAACATACCAGATCAATACTAGTAGAACATACCAGATCAATACAGTAGAACATACCAGATCAATACTAGTAGAACATACCAGATCAATACTAGTAGAACATAGCAGATCAATACAGTAGAACATACCAGATCAATACAGTAGAACATACCAGATCAATACTAGTAGAACATAGCAGATCAATACAGTAGATGTCTTTCCAATGTCTTTCCAATGTCATTTGGAAAGACATTTGTCTTTCCAAATGTCTTTCCATCCCCCTAACCAAACCCCCTCTAGAATGTCTTTCCATCCCCCTAACCAAACCCCCTCTAGAATGTCTTTCCATCCCCCTAACCAAACCCCCTCTAGATTGTCTTTCCATCCCCCTAACCAAACCCCCTCTAGAATGTCTTTCCATCCCCCTAACCAAACCCCCTCTAGAATGTCTTTCCATCCCCCTAACCAAACCCCCTCTGGATGGTCTTTCCATCCCCCCTAACCAAACCCCCTCTGGATTGTCTTTCCATCCCCCCTAACCAAACCCCCTCTAGAATGTCTTTCCATCCCCCTAACCAAACCCCCTCTAGCTAACGGTTCAATTCGACACATTTCTTTTGTGTTGTTGATTTTGACAGAGGTTGTGTCTCTGTTTCAGCAACACGGTGCTGCGGAAGGACGTGAGGGTGATGGACACATACTCTCCTCCTAAAGCTGACGCGGGGCTCAAACCAGGTGAGATATCACTGTCTGTCTGTGTTCACCCCTGAGGAGGAGAGAGGAGGGAGGGGAGGAGTAGGGGAGGAGGAGAGAGGAGTAGGGGAGGAGGAGGGAGGGAGGAGGAGGAGGGGAGTAGGGGAGGAGGAGGAGGGGAGGAGGAGAGATGAGGGAGGGGAGGAGGAGAGATGAGGGAGGGGAGGAGGAGAGAAGAGTAGGGGAGGAGGAGGGAGGGAGGAGGAGAGAGGAGGGAGGGGAGGAGGAGAGAGGAGGGAGGGGAGGAGGGGAGAGGAGGGAGGGGAGGAGGAGAGAGGAGGGAGGGGAGGAGGAGAGAGGAGATGGGGAGGAGGAGAGAGGAGGGAGGGGAGGAGGAGAGAGGAGGGAGGGGAGGAGGAGAGAGGAGGAGGAGAGAGGAGGGGAGGGGAGGAGTAGGGGAGGAGGAGAGAGGAGTAGGGGAGGGAGGAGGAGAGAGGAGGAGGAGAGAGGAGGGGAGGAGGAGGATGAAGTTGGAGGGGAGGAGGAGAGAGGAGGGAGGGGAGGAGGAGAGAAGAGTAGGGGAGGAGGAGGAGAGAGGAGGGAGGGGAGGAGGAGAGAGGAGGGAGGGGAGGAGGAGAGAGGAGGAGGAGAGAGGAGGGGAGGAGGAGGATGAAGTTGGAGGTGGGATGTGTTCCTCTAGCATACACAAACAGACTAATCACCAGGGTCCGTATTCATAATGTGTTTTAGAGTAGTAGTGATAATCTAGGTCCCCTCTGTCTGACCATGTAGTCTTGTTCATTATCTAAAAGGCCAAATCTAGAGTAGGAGAGATAATCTAGGTCCCCTCTGTCTGACCATGTAGTCTTGTTCATTATCTAAAAGGCCAAATCTAGAGTAGGAGAGATAATCTAGGTCCCCTCTGTCTGACCATGTAGTGTTGTTCATTATCTAAAAGGCCAAATCTAGAGTAGTAGTGATAATCTAGGTCCCCTCTGTCTGACCATGTAGTGTTGTTCATTATCTAAAAGGCCAAATCTAGAGTAGTAGTGATAATCTAGGTCCCCTCTGTCTGACCATGTAGTCTTGTTCATTATCTAAAAGGCCAAATCTAGAGTAGGAGAGATAATCTAGGTCCCCTCTGTCTGACCATGTAGTGTTGTTCATTATCTAAAAGGCCAAATCTAGAGTAGTAGTGATAATCTAGGTCCCCTCTGTCTGACCATGTAGTCTTGTTCATTATCTAAAAGGCCAAATCTAGAGTAGTAGTGATAATCTGGGTCCCCTCTGTCTGACCATGTAGTCTTGTTCATTATCTAAAAGGCCAAATCTAGAGTAGTAGTGATAATCTAGGTCCCCTCTGTCTGACCATGTAGTCTTGTTCATTATCTAAAAGGCCAAATCTAGAGTAGGAGAGATAATCTGGGTCCCCTCTGTCTGACCATGTAGTCTTGTTCATTATCTAAAAGGCCAAATCTAGAGTAGGAGAGATAATCTGGGATCAGTGTTTCGGACCCCTCTGTCTGACCATGTAGTCTAAACTGACTACAGATCAGCAGTACTCCTAGTCTGAGATGCTTTGTGATCACGGCCGGGTCATGTAAGTCGCTTTGGATAAAAGCGTCTGCTAAATGTATATATATGATGTAATGTCCTTCCTGTCAGACCTGGCAGAGAGAGCTGGTAGGAAGAAAGAGTCTGTTCTGTGCTCTGCTGGGTGAAGTGCTCCTGCTGCCACCTCCTTACAATCTATTTCTCTCTTTCTCCTTTCCTACTCTTTCTTCTTCTCTCTCTCTCTCTCTCTCTGGTCCTCTCTCCCTATTTCTTCCTCTCACTCCCTCTCTCTCGTCCTTTCTCTCTCCCTCGTCCTTTCTCTCTCCCTCGTCCTTTCTCTCTCCCTCGTCCTTTCTCTCTCTCTCATCCTCTCTCTCTCTCATCCTCTCTCTCTCTCTCGTCCTCTCTCCCTCTCGTCTCCTCTCTCTCGTCCCCTCACTCCCTCCCTCTCGTCCTCTCTCTCTCTCTCTCTCCCTCGTCCTTTCTCTCCCTCTCATCCTCTCTCTCTCTCTCTCTCTCCCTCGTCCTTTCTCTCTCTCTCGTCCTCTCTCTCTCTCGTCCTCTCTCTCTCTCTCGTCCTCTCTCTCCCTCTCTTGTCCTCTCTCTCCCTCTCTCTCGTCCTCTCACTCCCTCTCTCTCGTCCTCTCTCTCCCTCGTCCTTTCTCTCTCTCTCATCCTCTCTCTCCCTCTCCCTCGTCCTTTCTCTCTCCCTCATCCCCTCTCTCCCTCTCTCTCGTCCTCTCTCTCGTCCTCTCTCTCGTCCTATCTCTCGTCCTCTCTCTCGTCCTATCTCTCGTCCTCTCTCTCGTCCTATCTCTCTCCCTCGTCCTTTCTCTCTCCCTCGTCCTTTCTCTCTCTCTCTCCCTCTCGTCTCCTCTCTCTCGTCCCCTCACTCCCTCCCTCTCGTCCTCTCTCTCTCTCATCCTCTCTCTCCCTCTCCCTCGTCCTTTCTCTCTCCCTCATCCTCTCTCTCCCTCTCTCTCGTCCTCTCTCTCGTCCTCTCTCTCATCCTATCTCTCGTCCTCTCTCTCGTCCTATCTCTATCCCTCGTCCTTTCTCTCTCTCTCATCCTCTCTCTCTCGTCCTCTCTCTCCCTCTCTCTCGTCCTCTCACTCCCTCTCTCTCGTCCTCTCCCTCGTCCTATCTCTCTCCCTCGTCCTATCTCTCTCCCTCGTCCTATCTCTCTCCCTCGTCCTTTCTCTCTCCCTCGTCCTTTCTCTGTCTCTCATCCTCTCTCTCCCTCTCCCTCGTCCTTTCTCTCTCCCTCATCCTCTCTCTCTCTCTCTCGTCCTCTCTCTCCCTCTCTCTCGTCCTCTCACTCCCTCTCTCTCGTCCTATCTCTCTCCCTCGTCCTTTCTCTCTCCCTCGTCCTTTCTCTCTCCCTCGTCCTTTCTCTCTCCCTCGTCCTATCTCTCTCTCTCATCCTCTCTCTCTCTCTCATCCTCTCTCTCCCTCTCGTCCTCTCTCTCGTCTTCTCTCTCTCTCGTCCTCTCACTCCCTCTCTCTCATCCTCTCCTCTCTCTCGTCCCCTCACTCCCTCCCTCTCGTCCTCTCTCTCCCTCTCTCTCTCTCTCCCTCGTCCTTTCTCTCTCTCTCGTCCTCTCTCTCTCTCGTCCTCTCTCTCCCTCTCTCGTCCTCTCACTCCCTCTCTCTCGTCCTTTCTCTCTCCCTCGTCCTTTCTCTCTCCCTCGTCCTTTCTCTCTCCCTCTCGTCTTCTCTCTCTCTCTCTCTCTCTCTCTCCCTCTCTCTCGTCCTCTCACTCCCTCTCTCTCGTCCTTTCTCTCCCTCTCTCGTCCTCTCACTCCCTCTCTCTCGTCCTCTCTCTCCCTCTCTCGTCCTCTCACTCCCTCTCTCTCGTCCTCTCTCTTGTCCTATCTCTCTCCCTTGTCCTCTCTCTCTCTCTCTCTCTCTCCCTCGTCCTCTCACTCCCTCTCTCTCGTCCTTTCTCTCTCCCTCGTCCTTTCTCTCTCCCTCGTCCTATCTCTCTCCCTCGTCCTACCTCTCTCCCTCGTCCTTTCTCTCTCATCCTCTCTCTCCCTCTCGTCCTCTCTCTCTCTCTCTCTCGTCCTCTCTCTCTCTCTCGTCCTCTCTCTCTCTCTCGTCTTCTCTCTCTCTCCCTCTCTCTCTCCCTCTCTCTCGTCCTCTCACTCCCTCTCTCTCGTCCTTTCTCCCCCGTCCTTTCTCTCTCCCTCGTCCTTTCTCTCGCTCATCCTCTCTCTCTCTCGTCCTTTCGCTCTCCCTCGTCCTTTCTTTCTCCCTCGTCTTTTCTCTCTCTCTCGTCCCCTCACTCTCTCTCTCTCTCTCTCTCTCCGTCTCTCTCGTCCTCTCTCTCGTCCTATCTCTCTCCCTCGTCCTATCTCTCTCCCTCGTCCTATCTCTCTCCCTCGTCCTATCTCTCTCCCTCGTCCTATCTCTCTCCCTCGTCCTCTCTCTCCCTCTCGTCCTCTCTCTCCCTCTCGTCCTCTCTCTCCCTCTCGTCCTCTCTCTCCCTCTCATCTTCTCTCTCTCTCTCTCTCTCTCCCTCTCTCTCTCTCGTCCTCTCACTCCCTCTCTCTCGTCCTATCTCTCTCCCTCGTCCTTTCTCTCTCCCTCGTCCTTTATCTCTCTCATCCTCTCTCTCTCTCTCGTCCTCTCTCTCCCTCTCGTCCTCTCACTCCCTCTCTCTCGTCCTCTCTCTCTCGTCCTCTCTCTCCCTCTCGTCCTCTCACTCCCTCTCTCTCGTCCTCTCTCTCTCGTCCTCTCTCTTCCTCGTCCTTTCTCTCTCCCTCGTCCTTTCTCTCTCTCATCCTCTCTCTCCCTCTCGTCCTCTCTCTCTCTCTCGTCCTCTCAGTCCCTCTCTCTCGTCCTCTCTCTCCCTCTAGTCCTTTCTCTCTCCCTCGTCCTTTCTCTCTCCCTCGTCCTTTCTCTCTCCCTCATCCTTTCTCTCTCCATCTTTCTTTCTCTCTCCCTCTCTCGTCCTCTCTCTCTCTCTCTCTCTCGTCCTCTCTCTCTCTGGTCCTCTCTCCCTGCCTCTTTCTTTTTCTCTCTCGTCCTCTCTCTCTCTCTCCCTCTTTCTTTCTCTCTCTCGTCCTCTCTCTCTCTCTCTCGTCCTCTCTCTCTCCCTCTCTCGTCCTCTCTCTCTCCCTCTCTCGTCCTCTCTCTCTCCCTCTCGTCCTCTCTCTCTCCCTCTCGTCCTCTCTCTTTCTTGTCCTCTCTCTCCCTTGCCCTCTCTCTCGCTCTCTCTCTCTCGTCCTCTCTCCCTTTCTCTGGTCCTCTCTCTCGCTCTCTCCCTCTCGTCCTCTCTCTCTTGTCCTCTCTCTCTCTCTCTCTCTCCCTCGTCCTTTCTCTCTCTCTCATCCTCTCTCTCCCTCTCCCTCGTCATTTCTCTCTCCCTCATCCTCTCTCTCTCGTCCTCTCTCGTCGTCTCTCTCTCTCGTCGTCTCTCTCTCTCATCCTCTCTCTCTCTGGTCCTCTCTCTCTCGTCCTCTCTCCCTCCCTCTTTCTTTCTCTCTCTCATCCTCTCTCCCTCTCGTCCTCGCTCTCTCTCTCTCTCTCGCTCGTCCTCTCTCCCTCTCGCTCCTTCCCGCTCCCGCGCTCTTTCTGTCTCCATCGTTCTCTTTGAAGCTTTGGAGATTTTTCTACCAGGTTTCTTCTTCAATCTCTGCTTGTCAGATGTTTTTGTATTGTTTGTTTAATCCCTGTATATTTGATAGTGTTGTGATTACATAAGACAGAGAGAGACCGGTGTCATGACAGCTGAGACAGACACCTCATGTTGCTAGGTTACCATTGTAGCACACCTGCTTCAAGATGTCCACTATCATCCCCGTGCCCAAGAAAGGGAAAGTGAACTAACCCGTAGCACTCCCTTCCATCATCATGAAGTGCTTCGAGAGGCTAGTCAAAGACCATATCACCTCCTCCCTCCCAGACACACTCCACCCTCTCCAATTCGCCGACCGTCCTGACAGATCCACGGACGGTGGCATTGCACTGCACACTGCCCTTACCCACCCGGACAGGAGGAATGCCTATGTGAGGATGCTGTTCATCGACTACAGCTCGGCCTTCAATACCATAGTGACCTATAAGCTCACCACAAAGCTCACGGCCCTGGGGCTGAACTCCTCCCTATGCAACTGGGTCCTGGACTTCCTGACGGGCCGCCCCCCAGGTGATGAAAGTAAGCCACATTACCTCCTCCACTCTGATCCTCAACACGGGGGCCCCACAAGGGTGCGTCCTCAGTCCCCTCCTGTGTACCCACGACAGCAGTAGGCCTGATTACCAACAGCGATGAGACTGCCTACAGTGAGGAGGTAGGCACTCTGACGGCGTGGTGCCAGGTAAACAACCTCTCCTTCAACGTTAGTAAAACAAATGAGCTGATTGTGGACTTCAGGAGGAACCAGCTTCAGCTGAACTGCCCCCATCCTCATCAACGGGGCCGCCGTGGAGGCAGTCAAAAACGTGAAATTCCTCGGCGTACACATCTCAGAGGAGCTGTGATGGTCAAACCACACGGACACTGTGGTGTAGAAGGCACGACAGCGACTCTTCAACCTCAGGAGGCTGAAGAAATGTGGCCTGTCCCCAAGGGCCCTCAGTGTTCTACAGGAGCACCATCGAGAGCCTACTGTCAGGCTGCATCACAGCCGGGTATGGCAACTCCACCGCCGTGTTCTACAGGAGCACCATCGAGAGCCTACTGTCGGGCTGCATCACAGCCGGGTACGGCAACTCCACCGCCGCGGACCGCAAGGCTCTAAAGAGGGTGGTGCGCTCAGCTGAACGTACCATTGGTTGGACACTGTCTGCCCTACAGGACAGCTACAACACCAGGTGTTGCAGGAAAGCCAAGAAGATCATCAGGGACTCCAACCACCCCAGCCATGGCCTGTTCTCCCTGCTTGCATCACTCTGTCGCGGGCATTATAGGAGCATCATGACCAAGAGCTTCTACCCCCAGACCATCAGGCTGCATCATGACCAAGAGTTTCTACCCCCAGACCATCAGGCTGCATCATGACCAAGAGCTTCTACCCCCAGACCATCAGGCTGCATCATGACCAAGAGCTTCTACCCCCAGACCATCAGGCTGCATCATGACCAAGAGCTTCTACCCCCAGACCATCAGGCTGCATCATGACCAATAGCTTCTACCCCCAGACCATCAGGCTGCATCATTACCAAGAGCTTCTACCCCCAGACCATCAGGCTGCATCATGACCAAGAGCTTCTACCCCCAGACCATCAGGCTGCATCATGACCAAGAGCTTCTACCCCCAGACCATCAGGCTGCATCATGACCAAGAGCTTCTACCCCCAGACCATCAGGCTGCATCATGACCAAGAGCTTCTACCCCCAGACCATCAGGCTGCATCATGACCAAGAGCTTCTACCCCCAGACCATCAGGCTGCATCATGACCAAGAGCTTCTACCCCCAGACCATCAGGCTGCTGAATAGCCACCACTAGTCAGCTAACTGCTCCCCCCCACCTCAACAGACATGTTTTACCCTGCCCCCACCCTAACCCTAACCCAATGGACATCTGATCATGTCAGCTAACTGCTCCCCCTTCAATAATCTGTATTATGGAGATAATAATCTGTGAGGGGCATACAGTACATTCGGAAAGTATTCAGACCCCTTGACTTTTTCCACATTTTGTTACGTTACAGCCTTATTCTAAAATGGATGAAATTGTCATCAATCTACACATAATATCCCATAATGACATTTTTTTTCAAATGTATAAAAAAAAAACAGCTGAAATATTACATTTACATAAGTATTCAGACCCTGTACTCAGTACTTTGTTAAAGCACCTTTGGTAGCGATGACAGCCTCGAGTCTTCTTGGGTATTTGGGGAGTTTCTCCCATTCTTCTCTGCAGATCCTTTCAATCTCTGTCAGGTTGGATGGGGAGTGTCACTGCACAGCTATTTTCAGGTCTCTCCAGAGATGTTCGATCGGGTTCAAATCCGGGCTCTGGCTGGGCCACTCAAGGACATTCAGAGACTTGTCCTGAAGCCACTCCTGTGATGTCTTGGCAGTGTGCTTAGGGTCGTTGTCCTGTTGGAAGGTGAACCTTTGCCCCAGTCTGAGGTCCTGATCGCTCTGGAGCAGGTTTTCATCAAGGATCTCTCTGTACTTTGCTCCATTCATCTTTCGCTCGATCCTGACTAGTCTCCCAGTCCCTGCCGCTGAAAAACATCCCCACAGCATGATGCTGCCACCACCATGCTTCACCGTAGGGATGGTGTTGGCCAGTTGATGAGGGGTGCCTGGTTTCCTCCAGACGTGACGCTTGGCATTCAGGCCAAAAAGTTAAATCTAGGTTTCATCAGACCAGAGAATCCTTTAGGTGCCTTTTGGCAAACTACAAGCTGGCTGTCATGTGCCTTTTACTGAGGAGTGGCTTCCGTCTGGCCACTCTACCATAAAGCCCTGATTGGTGGAGTGCTGCAGAGATGGTTGTCCTTCTGGAAGTCCAATCTCCACAGAGGAACTCTAAAGCTCTGTCAGAGTGACAATTGGGTTCTTGGCCCTTCTCCCCCGATTGCTCAGTTTGGCCGGGCGGCCAGCTCTAGGAAGAGTCTTGGTGGTTCCGAACTTCTTCCATTTAAGAATGATGGAGGCCACTGTGTTCTTGGGGATCTTCAATGCTGCAGAAATGTTTTGGTACCCTTCGTCAAATCTGTGCCTCGACACAATCCTGTCTCTGAGCTCTACGGACAATTTCCTTCGACCTCATGGCTTGGTTTTTGCTCTGACACGAGCTGTCAACTGTGGGACCTTATATAGACACGTGTGTCCCTTTCCAAATCATGTTCAATCAATTGAATATACCACAGGTGGATTCCAATCAAGTTGTAGAAGCATATCAAGGATGATCAATGGAAACAGGATGAACCTGAGCTACATTTTGAGTCTCATAGCAAAGGGTCTGAATACTTATGTAAATAAGGTATTTAATCCATTTTAGAATAAAGCAGTAACGTAACAAAATGTGGAAAAAGTTAATGTGTATTATGGAGATAAGTGGCCCTCATGTAATGTTGTCTGTGTGTGTGTCTCGGTGTGTGTTTCCGTGTGTGTGTCCCCGCTTGTCTGTGTCTGTGTGTGTGTGTGTGTGTCTGTGTGTGTGTGTGTGTGTGTGTGTGTGTGTGTGTGTGTGTGTGTGTCAGCGCTGGATGCGTCTCTGGAGTTTGTGCATCAGGCAGCGGTGCCCAGCTCCTGGAGGACAGAGGTGAAGGACGAGAGTTCCAGCAGTGAGGAAGATGACAATGAGGAAGAACAGGAGGAAGACGCCAGCGAAGAGGAGGAGGTATTCATGATCACATCATTCACTCTTTATCCTGCTGGCTAATAATTCACGCTGACGAAGGCTGTCGCCGAAACGCATCAGTTTGTATTGACCTCTGCTGCTTAAAGACATGAACATTTAACGACATTAACATTAAAAGACGTGAACATTAAAAGACGTGAACATTAAAAGACATGAACATTAAAAGACGTGAACATTAAAAGACGTGAACATTAAAAGACGTGAACATTAAAAGATGTGAACATTAAAAGACGTGAACATTAAAAGACGTGAACATTAAAAGACGTGTACATTAAAAGACGTGAACATTAAAAGACGTGAACATTAAAAGATGTGAACATTAAAAGACGTGAACATTAAAAGATGTGAACATTAAAATACGTGTAAATAGTTTTTCTGCTGATGAGTACAGGAGGAGGCACAGGAGGAAATCCGGGTTTTGACAACAATAAAGGGGTCTCCCATGGTTCAATTCTAGGACCCTTTCTTTTCACACAGTATATACATTATATTGGAAGGAATTTTAATCAGTCAAACATTTAAAAAAAATTCCGGGGCATGAATGTGACACACCCTTTTCAGGTTGGCAAGTAGCCTCGAGGTTAGAGCGTTGGGGCCAGTAAGGTCGCTGGTTCAAATACCGGAGCCGACAAGGTGAAAAATCTGTCGCTGTGCCCTTGAGCAAGGCACTTAACCGTAATTGCTCCAGGGGTGCTGTTCAATGGTGACCCCGGCCGTGAAGCCACTCCCTGCGGATGTCTCGGGGAGTTGGGATATACAAAAAACACATTTTCATTAACACTGTGTGTAACAGGAATATATAAGCACCCCCCAAATTATAATAATATTATTATTATAGGAGCCAAGCTCATCTGTGTTGTAATTTCCTGTTCCTGTGTGCAGGAGGAAGTGGAACCGTTCCCTGAGGAGAGAGAGAACTTCCTGCAGCAGCTGTACAAGTTCATGGAGGATAGAGGTGAGACACACAGCTTAAGATCAATTCCAACTCCTGTTTTTATATTTTGTATATTTAACCCTTATTTAACTAGGCAAGTCAGTTAAGAACCAATTCTTATTTACAATGACGGCCAAACCCGGACGGCGTTGGGCCTATGGGACTCCGGCCGGATTGTGATACAGCCTGGAATCGAACCAGGGTCTGTAGTGACGTTTGATCCGCCCATCTAGACTGAAAGAGATAACTGCCTCCCATGAGGTTGAATGTGTTTATAAGTGTTGCATGGTATACTGAAACTTCACAACTTTATTGATACTAGAACATGAAAAACTGTTATGTATTAGAATTTGTTACTTTCGGTACTTCTGTTAAATGTGTCTCACGTCATATACGGATTGAGAGGATCGAGTCTGTCTAGTAATTTGTCTGAATCTCCTCAAGGGGGCAGTAGTGAGCTAGCCAGACTACTTGTCTCCTCAAGGGGGCAGTAGTGAGCTAACCAGGCTACTTGTCTCCTCAAGGGGGCAGTAGTGAGCTAACCAGGCTACTTGTCTCCTCAAGGGGGCAGTAGTAAGCTAACCAGGCTACTTGTCTCCTCAAGGGGGCAGTAGTGAGCTAACCAGGCTACTTGTCTCCTCAAGGGGGCAGTAGTGAGCTAACCAGGCTACTTGTCTCCTCAAGGGGGCAGTAGTGAGCTAACCAGGCTACTTGTCTCCTCAAGGGGGCAGTAGTAAGCTAACCAGGCTACTTACACTTACAGCTGACACAGCACAAGCCACTTTGGAGAAGCGGAGGGGAGAAAATGCCGTCAGCTTCTTCTAACGAAAACATCATACCTCCACACCCGCAGCTTGTTGACAAAACTGGCTGCAGAAGCAAACTATGGGAATACTTTGCTTACAGAGCAGATGATGAGGGCCAGCCTACCAAAACAACTAAGCAAAAGGTGTTGCAAAGCAGAGGAAGGAAGATTTAGTTCCAAAACAACATAAATAACTATTTTACACATGACATTTGCATTGTAATGTTATTCTACTAGCAACTACATTTGAATATTTTTTTGTGACAATGACATTAACATACAATACCGTTCAAAAGTTTGGGGTCACTTAGAAATGTCCTTGTTTTCGAAAGAAAATCAATTTTGTTGTCCATTAAAATAACATCAAATTGATCAGAAATACAGTGTAGACATTGTTAATGTTGTAAATGGCTATTGTAGCTGGAAACGGCTGATTTTTTATGGAATATCTACATAGGCGTACAGAGGCCCATTATCAGCAACCATCAGTCATGTGTTCCAATGGCACGTTGTGTTTGCTAATCCAAGTGTATCATTTTAAAAGGCTAAGTGATCATTAGAAACCCTTTTGCAATTATGTTAGCACAGCTGAAAACTGTTGTGCTGATTAAAGAAGCAATAAAACTGGCCTTCTTGAGACTAGTTGAGTATCTGGAGCATCAGCAATTGTGGGTTCGATTACAGGCTCAAAATGGCCAGAAACAAATAACTTTCTTCTGAAACTCGTCAGTCTATTCTTGTTCTGAGAAATGAAGGCTATTCCATGCGAGAAATTACCAAGAAACTGAAGATCTCGTACAACGCTGTGTACTACTCCCTTCACAGAACACCGCAAACTGGCTCTAACCAGAATAGAAAGAGGAGTGGGAGGCCCCGGTGCACAACTGAGCAAGAGGACAAATACATTAGAGTGTCTAGTTTGAGAAACAGACACCTCACAGGTCCTCAACTGGCAGCTTCATTAAATAGTACTCGCAAAACACCAGTCTAAACGTCAACAGTGAAGAGGCGACTCCGGGATGCTGACCTTCTAGGCAGAGTTGCAAAGAAAAAGCCATATCTCAGACTGGCCAATAAAAAGAAAAGATGAAGATGGGCAAAAGAACACAGACCCTGGACTTTTCCCACTCCTCTTTCTATTCTGGTTAGAGCAAGTTCTTTGTTTATGGCCATTTTGATCCTGTAATCGAACCCACAATTGCTGATGCTCCAGATACTCAACTAATAATAATAATAATAATATGCCATTTAGCAGACACTTTTATCCAAAGCGACTTACATTCATGCGTGCATACATTTTTGTGTATGGGTGGTCCCGGGGATCGAACCCACTACCCTGGCATTACAAGCGCCGTGCTCTACCAGCTGAGCTACAGAGGACCACCTCTCTAGTCTCTAGAAGGCCAGTTTTATTGCTTCTTTAATTACATTTACATTTTAGTCATTTACATTTACATTTACGTCATTTAGCAGACGCTCTTATCCAGAGCGACTTACAAATTGGTGCATTCACCCTATAGCCAGTGGGATAACCACTTTACAATTGATTTTTTTATTTTTTATTTATTTTTTATTTTTTATATATAATTTTTTTTTTTTGGGGGGGGGGGGGGGGTAGAAGGATTACTTTATCCTATCCCAGGTATTCCTTAAAGAGGTGGGGTTTCAAATGTCTCCGGAAGGTGGTGAGTGACTCCGCTGTCCTGGCGTCGTGAGGGAGCTTGTTCCACCACTGGGGTGCCAGAGCAGCGAACAGTTTTGACTGGGCTGAGCGGGAACTATGCTTCCGCAGAGGAAGGGGAGCCAGCAGGCCAGAGGTGGATGAACGCAATGCCCTCGTTTGGGTGTAGGGACTGATCAGAGCCTGAAGGTACGGAGGTGCCGTTCCCCTCACAGCACCATAGGCAAGCACCATGGTCTTGTAGCAGATGCGAGCTTCAACTGGAAGCCAGTGGAGTGTGCGGAGGAGCGGGGTGACGTGAGAGAACTTGGGAAGGTTGAACACCAGACGGGCTGTGGCATTCTGGATGAGTTGTAGGGGTTTAATGGCACAGGCAGGGAGCCCAGCCAACAGCGAGTTGCAGTAATCCAGACGGGAGATGACAAGTGCCTGGATTAGGACCTGTGCCGCTTCCTGTGTAAGGCAGGGTCGTACTCTCCGAATGTTGTAGAGCATGAACCTACAGGATCGGGTCACCACCTTGATGTTAGCGGAGAACGACAGGGTGTTGTCCAGGGTCACGCCAAGGCTCTTCGCACTCTGGGAGGAGGACACAACGGAGTTGTCAACCGTGATGGCGAGATCATGGAACGGGCAGTCCTTCCCCGGGAGGAAGAGCAGCTCTGTCTTGCCAAGGTTCAGCTTGAGGTGGTGATCCGTCATCCATACTGATATGTCTGCCAGACATGCAGAGATGCGATTCGCCACCTGGTTATCAGAAGGGGGAAAGGAGAAGATTAGTTGTGTATCGTCAGCGTAGCAATGATAGGAGAGGCCATGTGAGGATATGACAGAGCCAAGTGACTTGGTGTATAGCGAGAACAGGAGAGGGCCTAGAACTGAGCCCTGGGGGACACCAGTGGTGAGAGCACGTGGTGCGGAGACAGCTTCTCGCCACGCCACTTGGTAGGAGCGACCGGTCAGGTAGGACGCAATCCAAGGGGGATTCAGCAGGGAGGAGAAGCAGACGCTCTTATCCAGAGCGACTTACAGGAGCAATTAGGTTTAAGTGCCTTGCTCAAGGGCACATCGACATATTTTTCACCTAGTTGGCTCGGGGATTAGAACCAGTGACCTTTCGGTTACTGGCACAACACTCTTAACCACTAAGCTACCTGCCGCCCCAGACACAACAGTTTTCAGATGTGCTAACATAATTGCAAAAGGGTTTTCTAATGATCTATTACCCTTTTTAAAATGATAAACTTGGATTAGCAAACACAACGCGCCATTGGAACACAGGACTGATGGTTGCTGATAATGTGCCTCTGTACGCCTATGTAAAAGTAATCCATCTACCACCCCCTCCACACCACCCCACCAAAAAATTTATAATATATATATAATGATAATGAAATCAAAAAAAATACTCTAAAAATTTAAAAATTAGAAAAATATAAATTGTAAAGTGGTTGTCCCACTGGCTATCATAAGGTGAATGCACCAATTTGTAAGTCGCTCTGGATAAGAGCGTCTGCTAAATGACGTAAATGTAAATGTAGATATTCCATTAAAAATCAGCCGATTCCAGCTACAATAGCCATTTACAACATGAACAATGTCTACACTGTATTTCTGATCAATTTGATGTTATTTAAATGGACAACAAAATTGATTTTCTTTCGAAAACAAGGAAATGTCTAAGTGACCCCACATTTTTGAACGGTAGTGTTTATTCAGCATGACATTCATGAGAGCATTAGAATATGATTACAAACCCAAAAGTAATGTGAAATGCACTCATAACTGACAGCAATATACACTGCTCAAAAAAATAAAGGGAACACTTAAATAACACAATGTAACTCCAAGTCAATCACACTTCTGTGAAATCAAACTGTCCACTTAGGAAGCAACACTGATTGACAATACATTTCACATGCTGTTGTGCAAATGGAATAGACAACAGGTGGAAATGATAGGCAATTAGCAAGACACCCCCAATAAAGGACTGGTTTTGCAGTTGGTGACCACAGACCACTTCTCAGTTCCTATGCTTCCTGGCTGATGTTTTGGTCACTTTTGAATGCTGGCGGTGCTTTCACTCTAGTGGTAGCATGAGACGGAGTCTACAACCCACACAAGTGGCTCAGGTAGTGCAGCTCATCCAGGATGGCACATCAATGCGAGCTGTGGCAAGAAGGTTTGCTGTGTCTGTCAGCGTAGTGTCCAGAGCATGGAGGCGCTACCAGGAGACAGGCCAGTACATCAGGAGACGTGGAGGAGGCCGTAGGAGGGCAACAACCCAGCAGCAGGACCGCTACCTCCGCCTTTGTGCAAGGAGGAGCAGGGGGAGCACTGCCAGAGCCCTGCAAAATGACCTCCAGCAGGTCACAAATGTGCATGTGTCTGCTCAAACGGTCAGAAACAGACTCCATGAGGGTGGTATGAGGGCCCGACGTCCACAGGTGGGGGTTGTGCTTACAGCCCAACACCGTGCAGGACGTTTGGCATTTGCCAGAGAACACCTTGATTGGCAAATTCGCCACTGGCGCACTGTGCCCTTCACAGATGAAAGCAGGTTCACACTGAGCACGTGACAGACGTGACAGAGTCTTGAGACGCCGTGGAGAACATTCTGCTGCCTGCAACATCCTCCAGCATGACCGGTTTGGCGGTGGGTCAGTCATGGTGTGGGGTGGCATTTCTTTGGGGGGCCGCACAGCCCTCCATGTGCTCGCCAGAGGTAGCCTGACTGCCATTAGGTAACGAGATGAGATCCTCAGACCCCTTGTGAGACCATATGCTGGTGCGGTTGGCCCTGGGTTCCTCCTAATGCAAGACAATGCTAGACCTCATGTGGCTGGAGTGTGTCAGCAGTTCCTGCAAGAGGAAGGCATTGATGCTATGGACTGGCCCGCCCGTTCCCCAGACCTGAATCCAATTGAGCACATCTGGGACATCATGTCTCGCTCCATCCACCAACGCCACGTTGCACCACAGACTGTCCAGGAGTTGGCGGATGCTTTAGTCCAGGTCTGGGAGGAGATCCCTCAGGAGACCATCCGCCACCTCATCAGGAGCATGCCCAGGCGTTGTAGGGAGGTCATACAGGCACGTGGAGGCCACACACACGACTGAGCCTCATTTTGACTTGTTTTAAGGACATTACATCAAAGTTGGATCAGCCTGTAGTGTGGTTTTCCACTTTAATTTTGAGGGTGACTCCAAATCCAGACCTCCATGGGTTGATACATTTGATTTCCATTGATATTTTTTGTGTGATTTTGTTGTCAGCACATTCAACTATGTAAAGAAAAAAGTATTTAATAAGATTATTTCATTCATTCAGATCTAGGATGTGTTATTTTAGTGTTCCCTTTATTTTTTTGAGCAGTGTATTTAAACTACTTCAATTTTGTCTGGGCTTGCTAACACTAGCCAGCCAGCAGCCCTGGGTGGAGCATTGCACCCTGGGAGTTGAAATGCACTCTGGGAATCGTAGTATGCTGTATAAAATCCATTGTATTTAAATTAGACTATTGCAATGTAGAAGCTTCAGAAATTAGCTTCAGTGTTTTTATGTCGTTTTGAAACTAAGCTATTCATTTAATAGATTAAATTATTTAACTGTAATGAGTAATGAGTTATTCAACATGGGGTTTTATTTCTTTTAAGAATATAGAATATAGAAAAGAAGATTTTCTATTTGTTATTTTAGTTCTACCAGTTATCAACATATTGTTCAATGTAAAAAAAATTAAAATATAAAAATAAAAGCCCAGTGACTATTCTGTGACTTTAGGTAATATGCTTTATTTTTTTTGTTGTGGTATCGTTTCGGTATTGAGTATCGTTTCGTGATACTAAATCTGGTATCGGTATTGAAGTCAAAATTCTGGTATCGCGACAACACTAGTTTGAGTGGAACGTTTTGAAGGAAACTTTATGTACCTGGCACCTGAAAGTAGCTTCTGAACCTGTTTTTAATCTAACCATTTACGTTGTTTATCCTCTGGTAGGAACCCCCATCAACAAGAAACCGGTGCTGGGCTACAGGAACCTGGACCTCTTCAAGCTCTACAGACTGGTGCAGAAACGGGGAGGCTTCCATGATGTGTGTTCCCAGCTCCACTGATCATAATACAGCTCAAACCGTTTCAGAAACGGGGAGGCTTCCATGATGTGTACCCAGCTCCACTGATCATAATACAGCTCAAACCGTTTCAGAAACGGGGAGGCTTCCATGATGTGTGTTCCCAGCTCCACTGATCATAATACAGCTCAAACCGTTTCAGAAACGGGGAGGCTTCCATGATGTGTACCCAGCTCCACTGATCATAATACAGCTCAAACCGTTTCAGAAACGGGGAGGCTTCCATGATGTGTGTTCCCAGCTCCACTGATCATAATACAGCTCAAACCGTTTTGTAGATTTCACCATCCTTTGTCCTTGATGAATGTTCTAATGTGACATATTGGCTCTCTACTGTCTCTCTTTCACTGCGTTCTGAGCAGATTGAGAGCGGGTCCGTATGGAAGAATGTCTACCAGGCTCTGGGAATCCCTGTGCTCAACTCTGCCGCCGGCTACAACGTCAAATGTGCTTACCGCAAGTACGTATTGCCACGCCAACCCTATTCATATTACAGCTGCATCTTCTAGGACAGTGGGGTCTGAAATTATTGACACCCCCTTGATAAAGATTGGGTAAACAAGACTGTATAAAATCAATAATTAAAATACTGCGCTATAGTGTATGCTTAAAAAAGTAAAGTATATTTTATACTAATCCAATTGCTCAGAGAAAGAGATTTGAACAAGTAATAAAAACAATTCTCCAGAAGATAGGTGTCAAAATTATTGGCACCCCTGTTTTCAATACCTCACCTTGAGAGGATAATGGTACTGAGCCGTTTTCTAAAAATATAACATTTTATGAAATTCTGGTTATTGACTATATAAATACAGCTGCCACTGAAATGAAAACATTGGGACACAGTTTATCACAGCGCTTTAATAGGTAGGTTCATACATCAGGCATAGTGGAATTGGTGTTGATTGATGTGTTGTTTATTGATGTTTGTCGTCTTTGTAAATCCTTTATTGACTTAAGTTTATATATAAAAATATATATATATATATATATATATATATATAATACTTATGTAAATGTGATATTTCAGTTTTCTATTCTTTATAAATTAGCAAACATTTCAAAAAACCTGTTTTTGCTTTGTCATTATGGGGTATTGTGTGTAGATTGATTAGGGGAATAAGGCTGTAACGCAACAAACATTTGGAAAAAGTCAAGGGGTCTGAATAATTTCCAAATGCACTGTGTTGAATATTCTAAACTTGATTAAATAGTTTTTTCCCCCTCATAAATCTACACACAATACCCCATAATGACAAAGCAAAAATTGGTTTTTAGAAATTAAAAAAACAGATATCAAATTTACATAAGTATTCAGACCCTTTACTCAGTACATTGTTGAAGCACCTTTGGCAGCGATTACAGCCTTGAATATTGTTGTTTTAAATACATTTGCAAAAATAAATAAAAACCTGTTGTTGCTTTGTCATCATTGTGTAGATTGCTGAGAATTTGTTAATCAATTTTAAAGTAAGGCTGTAACGTAACAAAATGTGGAGAAGGGGTCTGAATACTTTCCGAATGCATTGTGTGTGTATATACAGTTGAAGTCGGAAGTTTACATACACCTTAGCCAAATACAGTTAAACTCAGTTTTTCACAATTCCTGACATTTAATCCTAGTAAAAATTCCCTGTCTTTAGGATCACCACTTTATTTTAAGAATGTGAAATGTCAGAATAATAGTAGAGAGAATGATTTATTTCAGCTTTTATTTCTTTCATCACATTCCCAGTGGGTCAGAAGTTTACATACATTCAATTAGTATTTGGTAGCATTGCCTTTAAATTGTTTAACTTGGGTCAAACGTTTCGGGTAGCCTTCCACAAGCTTCCCACAATAAGTTGGGTGAATTTTGGCCCATTCCTCCTGACAGAGCTGGTGTAACTGAGTCAGGTTTGTAGGCCTCCTTGCTCGCACACACGATTTCAGTTCTGCCCACAAAGTTTCTATAGGATTGAGGTCAGGGCTTTGTGATGGCCACTCCAATACCTTGACTTTGTTGTCCTTAAGCCATTTTGCCACAACTTTGGAAGTATGCTCGGGGTCATTGTCCATTTGGAAGACCCATTTGCGACCAAGCTTTAACTTCCTGACTGATGTCTTGAGATGTTACTTCAATATATCCACATAATTTTCCTTCCTCATGATGCCATCTATTTTGTGAAGTGCACCAGTCCCTCCTGCAGCAAAGCACCCCCACAGCATGATGCTGCCTCCTCCGTGCTTCACGGTTTGGATGGTGTTCTTCGGCTGGCAAGCTCCCCCTTTTTCCTCCAAACATAACGATGGTCATTATGGCCAAACAGTTCTATTTTTGTTTCATCAGACCAGAGGACATTTCTCCAAAAAGTACGATATTTGTCCCCATGTGCAGTTGCAAACCGCAGTCTGGCTTTTCTATGGCGGTTTTGGAGCAGTGGCTTCTTCATTGCTGAGCGGCCTTTCAGGTTATGTCGATATAGGACTCGTTTTACTGTGTATATAGATACTTTTGTACCTGTTTCCTCCAGCATCTTTACAAGTTCCTTTGCTGTTGTTCTGGGATTGATTTTCACTTTTCGCACCAAAGTACGTTCGTCTCTAGGAGACAGAACGCATCTCCTTCCTGAGCGGTATATAATATAATATGTAATAATATAATCATATAATAATAATAATATGCCATTTAGCAGACGCTTTTATCCAAAGCGACTTAGTCATGCGTGCCTACATTTTTGTGTATGGGTGGTCCCGGGGATCGAACCCACTACGTTGGCGTTACAAGCGCTGTGCTCTACCAGCTGAGCTACAGAGGACCACTTTGTTGTCCTTAAGCCATTTTGCCACAACTTTGGAAGTATGCTTGGGGCCATTGTCCATTTGGAAGATCCATTTACGACCAAGTTTTATCTTCCTGACTGATGTCTTGAGATGTTGCTTCAATATATCCACATAATTTCCCTTCCTCATGATACAATCTATTTTGTGAAGTGCACCAGTCCCTCCTGCAGCAAAGCACCCCCACAGCATGATGCTTCCACCCCTGTTCTTCACGGTTGGGATGGTGTTCTTTGGCTTGCAAGCAACCCCCTTTTTCCTCCAAAAAGTACGATCTTTGTCCCCATGTGCAGTTGCAAACCGCAGTCTGGCTTCTTTTGGCGGTTTTGGAGCAGTGGCTTCTTCATTGCTGAGCGGCCTTTCAGGTTATGTCGATATAGGACTCGTTTTACTGTGGATATAGATACTTTTGTACCTGTTTCCTCCAGCATCTTCACAAGGTCCTTTGCTGTTGTTCTGCGATAGATTTGCACTTTTCGCCCCAAAGTACATTAATCTCTAGAAGACAGAACGTGTGTCCTTCCTGAGCGGTATGACGGATGCGTGGTCCCATGGTGTTTATACTTGCATACTATTGATTGTACAGATGAACGTGGTACCTTCAGGCGTTTGGAAATTGCTCCCAAGGATGAACCAGACTTGTGGAGGTCTACAAATATTTTTCTGAGGTCTTTGCTGATTTCTTTAGATTTTCCCATGATGTCAAGCAAAGAGGCACGGAGTTTGAAGGTAGGCCTTGAAATACATCCACAGGTACACCTCCAATTGACTCAAATGATGTCAATTAGCCTATCAGAAGCTTCTAAAGCCATGACATAATTTTCTGGAATTTTCCAAACTGTTTAAAGGCACAGTCAACTTAGTGTATGTAAACTTCTGACCCACTGGAATTGTGATACAGTGAATTATAAGTGAAATAATCTGTCTGTAAACAATTGTTGGAAAAATGACTTGTGTCATGCACAAAGTAGATGTCCTAACCGACTTGCCAAAAGTGGTTGAAAAACGAGTTTTAATGACTCCAACTTAAGTGTATGTAAACTTCCAACTTCAACTGTGTATATGTATATATATATATATTGTTTTTATTTTATTTTATTTTTATATATTTTTTTACTTTATTTATACAGGTAGATCAATAAAGGACAAATTGTTATTTACAAAGACGACCTGTCAAACATCAATAAATAACACGTCAATCAACAACAATTCCACTATGCCTGATGTGAACCATCCGTAATAAAGTGCAATGATAAACTGTGTCCCAATGGCTTCAATACAGTGGCAGCTGCATTCATATAGACAATATCGCCATAATCAATAACCAGAATGAATGTTGACTGAATGATTTGTTTTCTGCTATTTAATGAAAGACAGGACCTATTGCTATGAAATAAACATATTTTAAGTCTTGATTTCTTAACTAACTCATCAACATGCTTTTTGAAAGATAACTTTTCGTCCATCCAGATGCCCAGATATTTATAAGTGGGGACACGATCAATGAGGGCACCATCCAATGTACATAAATCATCAGATACATTTTTACGTGATTTGGAAAATAACATGCACTTGGTTGTACCTGCATTAAGTACCTATTTCAGTTCAACAAAGGCAGTAAAGACAGATTGTAGCTCTGACAGGCTCGCTAGGCCGTAGCTCTGACAGGCCAGCTAGGCCGTAGCTCTGACAGGCTCGCTAGGCCGTAGCTCTGACAGGCCAGCTAGGCCGTAGCTCTGACAGGCTCGCTAGGCCGTAGCTCTGACAGGCCAGCTAGGCCGTAGCTCTGACAGGCTCGCTAGGCCGTAGCTCTGACAGGCTCGCTAGGCCGTAGCTCTGACAGGCTCGCTAGGCTGTAGCTCTGACAGGCTCGCTAGGCCGTAGCTCTGACAGGCTCGCTAGGCCGTAGCTCTGACAGGCTCGCTAGGCTGTAGCTCTGACAGGCTCGCTAGGCCATAGCTCTGACAGGCACGCTAGGCCGTAGCTCTGACAGGCCCGCTAGGCCGTAGCTCTGACAGGCCTTTGTGTATTATTATACAGTATCTTTATCAAGGGATCCCATAATTCCAGACCCCACGGTATATGAGTCACAGTTTTGATGTTGACACCTTATTTGTGGTTGTTGATGTGTTGTGTTGGGTTCCTCCTCAGGTACCTTTATGGGTTTGAGGAGTACTGCACCTCCTGCGCCATCACCTTCCGTATGGACCTACCCCTGAAGCAGCCCAAGGCGGAGGGGGAGAGGGAGAGGGGGGAGGCATGGGCTGGGGGAGCCACTACCGTCCCCCTTGTAGCCTCCTCCAGCTGTGGAGAGGAGCAGAAGCAGAACGTCTCTGAGAAACCCTCAGCTGGGTCAGAGACCAGCAGCACTCAGCCTAACATCTACAAGGTCTCTGTCTCGCTCTGTCTGTCTCGCTCTCGCTCTCTCCCCCTTCTCTCACTCTCTCGCTCTCGCTCTCCCCCTTCTCTCACTCTGTCTCGCTCTCGCTCTCCCCCTTCTCTCACTCTGTCTCTCTCTGTCTCGCTCTCTCTGTCTCGCTCTCGCTCTCTCCCCCTTCTCTCACTCTGTCTCTCTCTGTCTCGCTCTCTCTGTCTCGCTCTCGCTCTCTCCCCCTTCTCTCACTCTGTCTCTCTCTGTCTCGCTCTCTCTGTCTCGCTCTCGCTCTCTCCCCCTTCTCTCACTCTGTCTCTCTCTCTCTCTCCCCCTTCTCTCACTCTGTCTCTCTCTGTCTCGCTCTCTCTGTCTCGCTCTCTCTGTCTCGCTCTCTCTCTCTCCCCCTTCTCTCTCTCTGTCTCGCTCTCGCTCTCCCCCTTCTCTCTCTCTGTCTCGCTCTCTCTCTCCCCCTTCTCTCTCTCTGTCTCGCTCTCTCTCTCCCCCTTCTCTCTCTCTGTCTCGCTCTCGCTCTCCCCCTTCTCTCTCTCTGTCTCGCTCTCTCTCTCCCCCTTCTCTCTCCCTCTCTCGCTCTCTCTCTCTCCCCCTTCTCTCACTCTGTCTCGCTCTCTCTCTCTCCCCCTTCTCTCACTCTGTCTCTCTCTGTCTCGCTCTCTCTCTCTCGCTCTCTCTCTCTCCCCCTTCTCTCACTCTGTCTCTCTCTGTCTCGCTCTCTCTCTCTCGCTCTCTCTCTCTCCCCCTTCTCTCACTCTGTCTCTCTCTGTCTCGCTCTCTCTCTCTCGCTCTCTCTCTCTCCCCCTTCTCTCACTCTGTCTCTCTCTGTCTCGCTCTCTCTGTCTCGCTCTCTCTCTCTCCCCCTTCTCTCACTCTGTCTCTCTCTGTCTCAATTCAATTCAAAGGGCTTTATTGGCATGGGAAACATTTACATTGGCAAAGCAAGTGAAATAGATAATAAACAAAAGTAAAATAAATTATCAGAAATGAATAGAAACCATCACAGAAATTTCAAAAGAATAGAGACTAATCAAATAATAATTGGCTATACACTGAGTGTACAAAACATTAGGAACACCTGCTCTTTCCATGACAGACTGACAAGGTGAATCCAGGTGAAAGCTCTGATCCCTTATTGATGTCACTTGTTAAATCCACTTCAATCAGTGTAGATGAAGGGGAGGAGACATGTTAAATATAGATTTTTTTTTAAAGCGTCGACAATTGAGACATGGATTGTGTATGTGTGCCATTCAGAGGGTGAATGGGCAAGACAAAAGACTTCAGTGCCTTTGAACGGGGTATGGTAGTAGGTGACAGGCACACCGGTTTGAGTGTGTCAACAACTACAACGCTGCTGGGTTTTTCACGCTCAAGCAGTTTCCCCTGTGTATCAAGAATTGGGTTTGATGGTATTTCCTGGTGTGTTTCTTCTGCAGGTTTGGTTTTTTCCTGGATAGTTTTTAGTAGTAATTTTGTCCAAAATCAAGGTTTTAGGTTTGGAATTTTGATTTGGAGTGAGCCAGGGGGGAAAAAAGTTTGCAAGTTTTGTTCTGACTGGAGATGCGCAAATGTCTGCATACTTGATCTGATGAAACTCTAGGGAAGGGCTTGGCCTCTCGTCGAAGAGTGAAGTTATGTGAATTGTACACAACAGTGAAACGGGATACTTCTATGTGAATTAATGAGGCGGCGGAACAGACCTGAATTCAAACTGTTGTTAGTAAATAATTTGAAATTGACAAGTTGAAACATGAAGCCTATAGATAATTAGCAGGCAGCATGTCTTGGTTCGAGGGCAGCGTGGGTTAACTGTCCTGTTGCCTAACAATCCCATTTTGGAACAGTGCGAGCGCTCTGACATCACCTCTGACATCACGCGCATACAGAACTAATGCTGTGGAGACCGTTAGAGATATTCGGAACTCACAGGTCAAAAAGTTAAGTCCATTGTTGACTTTTGAAATTACATGCACGCACTTACACGTGTGCTAAAATAAGGGGTATTTTAGTCAATTGCATTAAGATCAGTGATTTTAGTGTCATGCAAGTCATTTGGGATTAACAAATGACAGTTTGATGATGTATTGGGTTACTGAATCTCTAATAGAGGCCAGTACAGTTTTTTCCAATGGCAAGCTATGCAACACTCATTACCATAACATCAATTCTCATCTCTGAAACCTGCTTATCATTACTGTGATGCACCAATATTTAGGAAATATTACGAAAAAATAAAATGTATACTTTAGTAATTTTGGCTTAATCTGTTAGTGTCTTTCGTTCTTTATCCAGTATGTGACCAACCGCCTCGTTTCGGTCTGATGTAGCAACATTTGAAATCGTGTTTTTTACATTGGATAAAAGTAGAGACTGAGAGCAAAAAAAAAAAAAGTTGATAAACTTGTAACCTCACTTTTGAGAAAATGGCCCTTGAATGTTTTGGTACCTACTGGAGAGCTCTTCTTTGTCTACACCTGTTCAGCATCGGTCACACCCTTTTAAGACTTAGCCCCACCCATCTCGTTAAGGATTCAAATAGAATCTAAGTTTATTTGTCACATGCACAGCATACAGAAGGTGTAAACAGTACAGGGAAGTGGTGACTTGCAGAGTAGCAATATCAAAAACCGAAAGTGTCCAGATACAAATATTGTATAAATATTTTATCATTATTAGATGACGATTACCTGACACACTTGTCTTAATTTATGGGTCATGTGAAGGAAATGCTATAATCACCCATGAAAGTTCAAATGTTCCAGAAGGCATTTCTGCAAAAAACGCATTTTGATAAAAAATAAATGTTTAAGTTCAAATGCCTGTGAATTAGTGACGCGCGACTTACGCTTAGTTTCCTGAAACGAGTCACATGTGTACATAAAAATAACAATAACAAGTAATTATCACAAAAAAACAATATTCAGAAATTATGTATTGCAGTAATGAGAAATTACAAAATAAATGTTAATCATTTAATTTTAAATATATTTTCAGTGTTACGTTTAACTCAGGCCTTTTCATTAGGTGAGCAATGTAATTGTTTTTATTAGAAATTGATTTGTTGACTTTTTAAGACTTCGAAAACTGTTGCGGTAATGAGAATTTTTGCGTTGGTAGATGTGAAAAATGTGGTAAAATGCATAATATCTGATCAATAAACATAACAATAATCATGAAATAGATGAATACCGATCCTAATCTTAGTGATCCAAGAGGAATTACATTTTTTTGTTGTTGTCAAGTGCCAGTTTTGTGAGAATCACCCAGGATATGATGTAGTAAGATGATTGATAAACATGATATGATGAAATAAGATGATTGATAAACAGGATGTGATGTAATAAGATGATTGATTAACAGGATATGATGTAATAAGATTTAACATTCACCCTGATTCACAGTAATACAACGGTGCTACATACAACAGGGTCAAACTATAGAGAACTGAAAATAAAAAGAGAAACTGAAGCCTTTGATGCTACATACAAAAGGGTCAAACTATAGAGAACTGAAAATTAAAAGAGAAACTGAAGCCTTTGTATTTCTTTGTACACTTTATGTATGAAATTGGAACAAAATAATCACCCAGAAATATTATAATGCAAAACTCAAAATTATATTGTCTCAAAAGTTCAGATAAGGACAACAGAAAACACTTTATTTTCACAATAGTCCCAACCCTATGAGTCTAACTAAATCAACCAATAATTGTCTGTTCATACTCCAAGTCCCACTTTACACGCAACTCAGTCCAACAGTAATCCGAGCCGTCAGTGACACGGTGGCAAGACTCAAAGTCATTTAAAATCCAACAAAAAGTCAAACTTCACCAGCCTTAAAGTAAAGAACTATCGGTGTGGCAACAGAAATACCAAGGAAAGAACATTGATCTCACTGTGAGGTATGTGATCCACCAAGGAAAGACCATTGATCTCACTGTGAGGTATGTGATCCACCAAGGAAAGAACATTGATCTCACTGTGAGGTATGTGATCCACCAAGGAAAGAACATTGATCTCACTGTGAGGTATGTGATCCACCAAGGAAAGAGCATTGATCTCACTGTGAGGTATGTGATCCACCAAGGAAAGACCATTGATCTCACTGTGAGGTATGTGATCCACCAAGGAAAGAGCATTGATCTCACTGTGAGGTATGTGATCCACCAAGGAAAGACCATTGATCTCACTGTGAGGTATGTGATCCACCAAGGAAAGAACATTGATCTCACTGTGAGGTATGTGATCCACCAAGGAAAGAACATTGATCTCACTGTGAGGTATGTGATCCACCAAGGAAAGAGCATTGATCTCACTGTGAGGTATGTGATCCACCAAGGAAAGACCATTGATCTCACTGTGAGGTATGTGATCCACCAAGGAAAGAGCATTGATCTCACTGTGAGGTATGTGATCCACCAAGGAAAGACCATTGATCTCACTGTGAGGTATGTGATCCACCAAGGAAAGACCATTGATCTCACTGTGAGGTATGTGATCCACCAAGGAAAGACCATTGATCTCACTGTGAGGTATGTGATCCACCAAGGAAAGACCATTGATCTCACTGTGAGGTATGTGATCCACCAAGGAAAGAGCATTGATCTCACTGTGAGGTATGTGATCCACCAAGGAAAGACCCTTGATCTCACTGTGAGGTATGTGATCCACCAAGGAAAGACCATTGATCTCACTGTGAGGTATGTGATCCACCAAGGAAAGACCATTGATCTCACTGTGAGGTATGTGATCCACCAAGGAAAGACCATTGATCTCACTGTGAGGTATGTGATCCACCAAGGAAAGACCATTGATCTCACTGTGAGGTATGTGATCCACCAAGGAAAGACCATTGATCTCACTGTGAGGTATGTGATCCACCAAGGAAAGACCATTGATCTCACTGTGAGGTATGTGATCCACCAAGGAAAGACCATTGATCTCACTGTGAGGTATGTGATCCACCAAGGAAAGACCATTGATCTCACTGTGAGGTATGTGATCCACCAAGGAAAGAACATTGATCTCACTGTGAGGTATGTGATCCACCAAGGAAAGAGCATTGATCTCACTGTGAGGTATGTGATCCACCAAGGAAAGACCATTGATCTCACTGTGAGGTATGTGATCCACCAAGGAAAGAACATTGATCTCACTGTGAGGTATGTGATCCACCAAGGAAAGAGCATTGATCTCACTGTGAGGTATGTGATCCACCAAGGAAAGACCATTGATCTCACTGTGAGGTATGTGATCCACCAAGGAAAGACCATTGATCTCACTGTGAGGTATGTGATCCACCAAGGAAAGAACATTGATCTCACTGTGAGGTATGTGATCCACCAAGGAAAGAGCATTGATCTCACTGTGAGGTATGTGATCCACCAAGGAAAGACCATTGATCTCACTGTGAGGTATGTGATCCACCAAGGAAAGAACATTGATCTCACTGTGAGGTATGTGATCCACCAAGGAAAGACCATTGATCTCACTGTGAGGTATGTGATCCACCAAGGAAAGACCATTGATCTCACTGTGAGGTATGTGATCCACCAAGGAAAGAACATTGATCTCACTGTGAGGTATGTGATCCACCAAGGAAAGAGCATTGATCTCACTGTGAGGTATGTGATCCACCAAGGAAAGAGCATTGATCTCACTGTGAGGTATGTGATCCACCAAGGAAAGACCATTGATCTCGCTGTGAGGTATGTGATCCACCAAGGAAAGACCATTGATCTCGCTGTGAGGTATGTGATCCACCAAGGAAAGACCATTGATCTCGCTGTGAGGTATGTGATCCACCAAGGAAAGAGCATTGATCTCGCTGTGAGGTATGTGATCCACCAAGGAAAGAGCATTGATCTCGCTGTGAGGTATGTGATCCACCAAGGAAAGAGCATTGATCTCGCTGTGAGGTATGTGATCCACCAAGGAAAGAGCATTGATCTCGCTGTGAGGTATGTGATCCACCAAGGAAAGAGCATTGATCTCACTGTGAGGTATGTGATCCACCAAGGAAAGACCATTGATCTCACTGTGAGGTATGTGATCCACCAAGGAAAGACCATTGATCTCACTGTGAGGTATGTGATCCACCAAGGAAAGACCATTGATCTCACTGTGAGGTATGTGATCCACCAAGGAAAGAGCATTGATCTCACTGTGAGGTATGTGATCCACCAAGGAAAGACCATTGATCTCACTGTGAGGTATGTGATCCACCAAGGAAAGACCATTGATCTCACTGTGAGGTATGTGATCCACCAAGGAAAGAACATTGATCTCACTGTGAGGTATGTGATCCACCAAGGAAAGAGCATTGATCTCACTGTGAGGTATGTGATCCACCAAGGAAAGAACATTGATCTCACTGTGAAGTATGTGATCCACCAAGGAAAGAGCATTGATCTCACTGTGAGGTATGTGATCCACCAAGGAAAGAGCATTGATCTCACTGTGAGGTATGTGATCCACCAAGGAAAGACCATTGATCTCACTGTGAGGTATGTGATCCACCAAGGAAAGACCATTGATCTCACTGTGAGGTATGTGATCCACCAAGGAAAGAACATTGATCTCACTGTGAGGTATGTGATCCACCAAGGAAAGAGCATTGATCTCACTGTGAGGTATGTGATCCACCAAGGAAAGAGCATTGATCTCACTGTGAGGTATGTGATCCACCAAGGAAAGACCATTGATCTCGCTGTGAGGTATGTGATCCACCAAGGAAAGACCATTGATCTCGCTGTGAGGTATGTGATCCACCAAGGAAAGACCATTGATCTCGCTGTGAGGTATGTGATCCACCAAGGAAAGAGCATTGATCTCGCTGTGAGGTATGTGATCCACCAAGGAAAGAGCATTGATCTCGCTGTGAGGTATGTGATCCACCAAGGAAAGAGCATTGATCTCGCTGTGAGGTATGTGATCCACCAAGGAAAGAGCATTGATCTCACTGTGAGGTATGTGATCCACCAAGGAAAGACCATTGATCTCACTGTGAGGTATGTGATCCACCAAGGAAAGACCATTGATCTCACTGTGAGGTATGTGATCCACCAAGGAAAGAGCATTGATCTCACTGTGAGGTATGTGATCCACCAAGGAAAGACCATTGATCTCACTGTGAGGTATGTGATCCACCAAGGAAAGAGCATTGATCTCACTGTGAGGTATGTGATCCACCAAGGAAAGACCATTGATCTCACTGTGAGGTATGTGATCCACCAAGGAAAGACCATTGATCTCACTGTGAGGTATGTGATCCACCAAGGAAAGACCATTGATCTCACTGTGAGGTATGTGATCTACCAAGGAAAGAACATTGATCTCACTGTGAGGTATGTGATCCACCAAGGAAAGAGCATTGATCTCACTGTGAGGTATGTGATCCACCAAGGAAAGAACATTGATCTCACTGTGAGGTATGTGATCCACCAAGGAAAGAGCATTGATCTCACTGTGAGGTATGTGATCCACCAAGGAAAGACCATTGATCTCACTGTGAGGTATGTGATCCACCAGGGAAAGACCATTGATCTCACTGTGAGGTATGTGATCCACCAAGGAAAGAACATTGATCTCACTGTGAGGTATGTGATCCACCAAGGAAAGAACATTGATCTCACTGTGAGGTATGTGATCCACCAAGGAAAGAGCATTGATCTCACTGTGAGGTATGTGATCCACCAAGGAAAGACCATTGATCTCACTGTGAGATATGTGATCCACCAAGGAAAGAACATTGATCTCACTGTGAGGTATGTGATCCACCAAGGAAAGAACATTGATCTCACTGTGATCCCCCTTTGAACTAATGACTTGAAATCTTTAAATTGTTCAACAACTCCACTTGGAAGTATAGTCCACTGTTTGTAGAGTTGTGCCGGAACGGGCTTTGTGCGTATTCCAGCCACCTAACAGAGATCTAAACAAACACTTTACCGACTAAATTCTCTAGAAATGAACCTCGCAAACCTAGGTCACAGACTCCCCATGAGCTGCATTATTCTCCCCCTGGTGCGAACAGACACCCCTTTTCTCCCATCAGCCCCCATTACTTAAAGATACAGCATTTGACAGTGCATTCAATGAAAATAATAAACATTAAGTTCATAGACCAGACATAGCTTTTATTGTCAGTTGGGAAAACAGTCTTTAGTTAGATAACCAGGTATGTTTTTCACTTTAGGCTCCTTTAGATGGGCCTATATGTGTAACATTTGTTACAAGATGATTGATAAACAGGATATGATGTAATAAGATGATTGATTAACAGGATATTATGTAAAAAGATGATTGATGAACAGGATATGATGTAATAAGATGATTGATTAACAGGATATTATGTAAAAAGATGATTGATGAACAGGATATGATGTAATAAGATGATTGATAAATAGGATATGATGTAATATGGTCGTTGATAAACAGAATGTAATGTAATAAGATGATTGATTAACAGGATATGATGTAATAAGATGATTGATAAGCAGAATATGAAGTAACAACACCATGTCACTCCCCACAGGAGGAGAAGACTGAGCTGACCAGGAACAAACCTGATACACAACCTTTGAAGGCTGAGAGAGAAGATGATGATGATGACAATGAGGAAGAAGATGGAGATCATCACAAGCATGAGTCTGATGATGAAGACAGGCCTTCGTTTGTTGGCCTCAGAGCGGAGGGAGTGAAGCTGGAGCCTTACGATGAGGAGCAGGAGGAAGGGGAGGAGGAGGACATCTCTGGCTCTGGGTAGGTGGTTCTCTCCCGCTGAGGCTGGGCTAGTAGACTGTGCTGTTGATGGGGGGGTTGCACAATTCAGAAATCTAAATCCTATCCTCAAATTCCTAACTTTTCCGGAAAGTTCTACTCTACTTGCCCCTCTACCCTCTACTGTCCTGGCTGAGCTCTGCTCTGCTTCCCCTCTACTGCCCTGGCTGAGCTCTGCTCTGCTGCCCCTCTACTGCCCTGGCTGAGCTCTGCTCTGCTGCCCCTCTACCCTCTATTGCCCTGGCTGAGCTCTGCTGCCCCTATACCCTCTACTGCCCTGGCTGAGCTCTGCTCTGCTGCCCCTCTACTCTCCTGGCTGAGCTCTGCTCTGCTGCCCCTCTACCCTCTACTGCCCTGGCTGAGCTCTGCTCTGCTGCCCCTCTACTGCCCTGGCTGAGCTCTGCTCTGCTGCCCCTCTACCCTCTATTGCCCTGGCTGAGCTCTACTGCCCCTATACCCTCTACTGCCCTGGCTGAGCTCTAGTCTACTGCCCCTCTAACCTCTTATTTCCCTGGCTGAGCTCTGCTGCCCCTCTGCACTCTAATGCCCTGGCTGAGCTCTGCTCTACTGCCCCTCTACTGCCCTGGCTGAGCTCTGCTCTACTGCCCCTCTACTGCCCTGGCTGAGCACTGCTCTACTGCCCCTCTACTGCCCTGGCTGAGCTCTGCTCTACTGCCCCTCTACTGCCCTGGCTGAGCTCTGCTCTACTGCCCCTCTAACCTCTTATTTCCCTGGCTGAGCTCTGCTGCCCCTCTACCCTCTATTGCCCTGGCTGAGCTCTGCTTTACTGTCCCTCTACTGCCCTGGCTGAGCTCTGCTCTGCTGCCCCTATACCCTCTACTGCCCTGGCAGAGCTCTGCTCTACTGCCCCTCTAACATCTATTGCCCTGGCTGAGCTCTGCTCTACTGCCCCTCTACCCTCTATTGCCCTGGCTGAGCTCTACTCTACTGCTCCTCTACCCTCTACTGCCCTAGCTGAGCTCTGCTTTACTGCCCCTCTACCCTCTATTGCCCTGGCTGAGCTCTGCTTTACTGCCCGTCTACCCTCTATTGCCCTGGCTGAGCTCTGATTTACTGCCCCTCTACTGCCCTGGCTGAGCACTGCTCTACTGCCCCTCTAACATCTATTGCCCTGGCTGAGCTCTGCTCTACTGCCCCTCTACCCTCTACTGCCCTGGCTGAGCTCTGCTCTACTGCCCCTCTACCCTCTATTGCCCTGGCTGAGCTCTGCTCTACTGCCCCTATACCCTCTATTGCCCTGGCTGAGCTCTGCTTTACTGCCCCTCTACCGCCCTGGCTGAGCTCTGCTCTGCTACCCCTCTACCCTCTATTGCCCTGGCTGAGCTCTGCTGCCCCTCTACCCTCTACTGCCCTGGCTGAGCTCTGCTGCCCCTCTACCCTCTACTGCCCTGGCTGAACTCTGCTGCCCCTCTACCCTCTACTGCCCTGGCTGAGCTCTACTGCCCCTCTACCCTATTGCCCTGGCTGAGCTCTGCTTTACTGCCCCTCTACTGCCCTGGCTGAGCTCTGCTCTACTGCCCCTCTACCCTCTATTGCCCTGGCTGAGCTCTGCTTTACTGCCCCTCTACTGCCCTGGCTGAGCTCTGCTCTACTGCTCCTCTGCTGCCCCTCTACCCTCTACTGCCCTGGCTGAGCTCTGCTCTGCTACCCCTCTAACCTCTATTGCCCTGGCTGAGCTCTACTGCCCCTCTACCCTCTACTGCCCTGGCTGAGCTCTGCTCTACTGCCCCTCTAACCTCTATTGCCCTGGCTGAGCTATGCTGCCCCTCTGCACTCTACTGCCCTGGCTGAGCTCTGCTCTACTGCCCCTCTACTGCCCTGGCTGAGCTCTGCTCTACTGCCCCTCTAACCTCTATTGCCCTGGCTGAGCTCTGCTCTACTGCCCCTCTACTGCCCCTCTAACCTCTATTGCCCTGGCTGAGCTCTGCTCTACTGCCCCTCTACCCTCTATTGGCCTGGCTGAGCTCTATTGCCCCTCTACCCTATTGCCCTGGCTGAGCTCTGCTTTACTGCCCCTCTACTGCCCTGGCTGAGCTCTGCTCTACTGCCCCTCTACCCTCTATTGCCCTGGCTGAGCTCTACTGCCCCTATACCCTCTACTGCCCTGGCTGAGCTCTGCTCTACTGCCCCTCTAACCTCTATTGCCCTGGCTGAGCTATGCTGCCCCTCTGCACTCTACTGCTCTGGCTGAGCTCTGCTCTACTGCCCCTCTATTGCCCTGGTTGAGCTCTGCTTTACTGCCCCTCTACCCTCTACTGCCCTGGCTGAGCTCTACTGCCCCTCTACCCTATTGCCCTGGCTGAGCTCTGCTTTACTGCCCCTCTACTGCCCTGGCTGAGCTCTGCTCTACTGCTCCTCTGCTGCCCCTCTACCCTCTACTGCCCTGGCTGAGCTCTGCTCTGCTACCCCTCTACCCTCTATTGCCCTGGCTGAGCTCTGCTTTACTGCCCCTCTACTGCCCTGGCTGAGCTCTGCTTTACTGCCCCTCTACTGCCCTGGCTGAGCTCTGCTCTACTGCCCCTCTACTGCCCTGGCTGAGCTCTACTCTACTGCTCCTCTACCCTCTATGCCCCACTAGTACCATTAGTGTGCCCCTCTTGTCATGTGTCAGCCAGTGCCCACAGCAGGGATGGCTCCATGTCTCAGCCAGTGCCCACAGCAGGGATGCTCCATGTCTCAGCCAGTGCCCACAGCAGGGATGGCTCCATGTCTCAGCCAGTGCCCACAGCAGGGATGGCTCCATGTCTCAGCCAGTGCCCACAGCAGGGATGGCTCCATGTCTCAGCCAGTGCCCACAGCAGGGATGGCTCTGAGCACTCAAAGCTTGACTGCATCTACTCTTTTTCAACTGCATGCTGTGCTGGATCTGGCTCCCACTCTCTGCAGTACGGCTGCTCAGTCATTCAGTCAGCTAGTCATTCAGTCAGTTTGTCAGCCAGTCAGTTTGTCAGCCAGCCAGTCAGCCTGTCAGCCAGTCAGTCTGTCAGTCTGTCAGTCTGTCAGTCAGTCAGCCAGTCAGCCAGTCAGCCAGTCAGTCTGTCAGTCTGTCAGTCTGTCAGTCAGTCAGCCAGTCAGCCAGTCAGCCAGTCAGTTTGTCAGTCAGTCAGTCAGTCAGCCAGTCAGTCATTCAGTCAGTTTGTCAGCCAGTCAGTTTGTCAGCCAGTCAGTCAGTCAGTCAGTCAGTCAGCCAGTCAGCCAGTCAGCCAGTCAGTCTGTCAGCCAGTCAGCCAGTCAGTCTGTCAGTCAGTCAGTTTGTCAGTCAGTCAGTCAGTCAGCCAGTCAGTCATTCAGTCAGTTTGTCAGCCAGTCAGTTTGTCAGCCAGTCAGTCAGTCAGCCAGTCAGTCTGTCAGTCAGTCAGTCAGTCAGTCAGCCAGTCAGTTTGTCAGTCAGTCAGTCAGTCAGCCAGTCAGTCAGTCAGCCAGTCAGTTTGTCAGTCAGTCAGTCAGTCAGCCAGTCAGTCAGTCAGTCAGCCAGTCAGTTTGTCAGCCAGTCAGTCTGTCAGCCAGTCAGTCAGTCAGCCAGTCAGTTTGTCAGTCAGTCAGTCAGCCAGTCAGTCAGTCAGTCAGTCAGTCAGTCAGCCAGTCAGTTTGTCAGCCAGCCAGTCAGCCAGTCAGTCAGTCAGTCAGTCAGTCAGCCAGTCAGTTTGTCAGCCAGTCAGTCAGCCAGTCAGCCAGTCAGTTTGTCAGCCAGTCAGTCAGCCAGTCAGTCAGTCAGCCAGTCAGCCAGCCAGCCAGTCAGTCAGTCAGCCAGCCAGTCAGTCAGTCAGTCAGCAGAGCTCTGGTCCTGTGGCCAGCCAGTCAGCCAGTTTGTCAGCCAGTCAGTCAGCCAGTCAGTCAGTCAGTCAGTCAGCCAGTCAGTCAGTCAGTCAGTCAGCAGAGCTCTGGTCCTGTGGCCAGCCAGTCAGCCAGTTTGTCAGCCAGTCAGTCAGCCAGTCAGTCAGTCAGTCAGTCAGTCAGCAGAGCTCTGGTCCTGTGGCTGTCTTGTGCTCTGTCCTTCGTCTCTGCTGTGAGTTCTGTCCTAACAGCTTTCTGCTCCTTTAGCGGTCCTGTGTTTCTTCCATCCTATGGCTTGTTGTGATGTGCTGCATCTGCACTCACAGGTTCAGTAACTAGACATGGACGCTCTGTCTTGTTGAGTCTAAAATATTACTGGATGTCCAGACTTGAAAGAGTTGGTCAATAGCGTGTGGTTTTACTATGCAGCTTTGGAAGCTCCTGCCTCTCCTTAGCTGAATGTTTGAGCTTTCATCTATTCTGTAGATGTATTTCTACTTTAACATTGTTGTGTTTAGTTCTGCATCTGAGACAGTTATTGTTAAAGGAAGAGAATTACAATAGGTTTAAAAAATAGTGACATTTGCTTTGTTTTGTCTGGATGCATGGGGTTTGTAGAGTCTTGTCAATCTCTCTCCAACCTGACATAGAGGGAGTAGAGGAGAATATACAAATTACCCATCTTTGGCCGTCAAGTCATCTGTATTCACCCAAGAGGGGGAAGTGGTGATTGACTGTTGACTAGGCGAAGGGACAGACCCACCTGTCAGGTAGAAAATTAACACCATCTGAAATATACACTACATTACCAAAGGTATGTGGACACCTGCTCGTCTAACATCTCTTTCCAAAATCATGGCCATTAATATGGAGTTGGTCCCCCCTTTGCTGCTATAACAGCCTCCACTCTTCTGGGAAGGCTTTCCACTAGATGTTGGAACATTACTGCGGGGACATGCTTCCATTCAGCCACAAGAGCATTAGTGAGGTCGGGCACTGATGCTGGGCGATTAGGCCTGACCTGCAGTCGGCGTTCCAATTCATCCCAAAGGTGTTCAATGGGGTTGAGGTCAGGGCTTTGTGCAGGCCAGTCAAGTTCTTCCACATTGATCTCAACAAACCCATTTCTGTATGGACCTCGCTATATGCACGGGGTCATGGTTATGCTGAAAGAGGAAAGGGCCTTCCCAAAACTGTTGCCACAAAGTTGGAAGCACAGAATCATCTAGAATGTCATTGTATGCTAGAGCGTTCACATTTCCCTTCACTGGAACTAAGGGGCCTAGCCCGAACCATGAAAACAGCCCCAGACCATTATTCCTCCTCCACCAAAGTTTACAGTTGGCACTATGCATTGGGGCAGGTAGCGTTCTCCTGGCATCCGCCAAACCCAGATTCATCCGTCGGACTGCCAGATGGTGAAGCGTGATTCATCACTCCAGAGAACGCGTTTCCACTGCTCCAGAGTCCAATGGCGGCGAGCTTTACACCACTCCAGCCGACGCTTGGCGTTGCGCATGGTGATCTTAGGCTTGTGTGCGGCTGCTTGGCCATGGAAACCCAGCTCCTGACGAACAGGTATTGTGCTGACGTTGCTTCCAGAGGCAGTTTGGAACTCGGTAGTGAGTGTTGCAACCGAGGACAGATGATTTTTACGCGCTTCAGCACTCGGCGGTCCCGTTCTGTGAGCTTGTGTGGCCTACCACTTCGCGGCTGAGCCGTTGTTGCTCCTAGACGTTTCCACTTCACAATAACAGCACTTACAGTTGACCGGGGCAGCTCTAGCAGGGCAGAAATTTGACCAACTGACTTGATGGAAAGGTGGCATCCTATGATGGTGCCACGTTGAAAGTCACTGAACTCTTCAGTAAGGCCATTCTACTGCCAAAGTTTGTCTTTGGAGATTGCATGGCTGTGTGCTCGATTTTATACACCGGTCAGCAACGGGTGTGACTGAAATAGCCGAATCCACTAATTTGAAGGGGTTTCCACATACTTTTGTATATGTAGTGTAACTGATGTGTGCAATTGGAGATGAGGTGACTGTACTCTCCTGGCTCTCATTCACACCACTGGACTGTAGGGAGATGATGAGGTGGCTGTACTCTCCTGGCTCTCATTCAGACCACTAGACTGTAGGGAGATGATGAGGTGGCTGAACTCTCCTGGCTCTCATTCAGACCACTAGACTGTAGGGAGATGATGAGGTGGCTGAACTCTCCTGGCTCTCATTCAGACCACTAGACTGTTGGGAGATGATGAGGTGGCTGTACTCTCCTGGCTCTCATTCAGACCACTGGACTGTAGGGAGATGATGAGGTGGCTGTACTCTCCTGGCTCTCATTCACACCACTAGACTGTAGGGAGATGATGAGGTGGCTGAACTCTCCTGGCTCTCATTCAGACCACTAGACTGTTGGGAGATGATGAGGTGGCTGTACTCTCCTGGCTCTCATTCAGACCACTGGACTGTAGGGAGATGATGAGGTGGCTGTACTCTCCTGGCTCTCATTCACACCACTAGACTGTAGGGAGATGATGAGGTGGCTGTACTCTCCTGGCTCTCATTCACACCACTGGACTGTAGGGAGATGATGAGGTGGCTGTACTCTCCTGGCTCTCATTCAGACCACTAGACTGTAGGGAGATGATGAGGTGGCTGTACTCTCCTGGCTCTCATTCACACCACTAGACTGTAGGGAGATGATGAATTGGCTGTTCCCCTCCTGGCTCTCATTCACACCACTGGACTGTTGGGAGATGATGAGGTGGCTGTACTCTCCTGGCTCTCATTCACACCACTAGACTGTAGGGAGATGATGAGGTGGCTGAACTCTCATGGCTCTCATTCACACCACTAGACTGTAGGGAGATGATGAGGTGGCTGTACTCTCCTGGCTCTCATTCAGACCACTAGATTGTAGGGAGATGATGAGGTGGCTGAACTCTCCTGGCTCTCATTCAGACCACTAGACTGTAGGGAGATGATGAGGTGGCTGTACTCTCCTGGCTCTCATTCAGACCACTAGACTGTAGGGAGATGATGAGGTGGCTGAACTCTCCTGGCTCTCATTCAGACCACTGGACTGTAGGGAGATGATGAGGTGGCTGTACTCTCCTGGCTCTCATTCAGACCACTAGACTGTAGGGAGATGATGAGGTGGCTGAAATCTCCTGGCTCTCATTCAGACCACTGGACTGTAGGGAGATGATGAGGTGGCTGTACTCTCCTGGCTCTCATTCAGACCACTAGACTGTAGGGAGATGATGAGGTGGCTGTACTCTCCTGGCTCTCATTCACACCACTAGACTGTAGGGAGATGATGAGGTGGCTGTACTATCAGGGCTCTCATTCACAGAACTGGACTGTAGGGAGAGGATGAGGTGGCTGAACTCTCCTGGCTCTCATTCAGACCACTGGACTGTAGGGAGATGATGAGGTGGCTGTACTCTCCTGGCTCTCATTCACACCACTAGACTGTAGGGAGATGATGAGGTGGCTGTACTATCAGGGCTCTCATTCACAGAACTGGACTGTAGGGAGAGGATGAGGTGGCTGAACTCTCCTGGCTCTCATTCACACCACTGGACTGTAGGGAGATGATGAGGTGGCTGTACTCTCCTGGCTCTCATTCAGATCACTGGACTGTAGGGAGATGATGAGGTGGCTGTACTCTCCTGGCTCTCATTCACACCACTGGACTGTAGGGAGATGATGAGGTGGCTGTACTCTCCTGGCTCTCATTCACACCACTAGACTGTAGGGAGATGATGAGGTGGCTGTACTCTCCTGGCTCTCATTCACACCACTGGACTGTAGGGAGATGATGAGGTGGCTGTACTCTCCTGGCTCTCATTCACACCACTGGACTGTAGGGAGATGATGAGGTGGCTGAACTCTCCAGGCTCTCATTCACACCACTGGACTGTAGGGAGATGATGAGGTGGCTGTACTCTCCTGGCTCTCATTCAGACCACTAGACTGTAGGGAGATGATGAGGTGGCTGTACTCTCCTGGCTCTCATTCAGATCACTGGACTGTAGGGAGATGATGAGGTGGCTGTACCCTCCTGGCTCTCATTCACAGAACTGGACTGTAGGGAGATGATGAGGTGGCTGTACTCTCCTGGCTCTCATTCACAGAACTGGACTGTAGGGAGATGATGAGGTGGCTGTACTCTCCTGGCTCTCATTCACACCACTGGACTGTAGGGAGATGATGAGGTGGCTGTACTCTCCTGGCTCTCATTCACACCACTGGACTGTAGGGAGATGATGAGGTGGCTGTACTCTCCTGGCTCTCATTCACACCACTAGACTGTAGGGAGATGATGAGGTGGCTGAACTCTCCTGGCTCTCATTCACACCACTGGACTGTAGGGAGATGATGAGGTGGCTGTACTCTCCTGGCTCTCATTCACACCACTGGACTGTAGGGAGATGATGAGGTGGCTGTACTCTCCTGGCTCTCATTCAGACCACTGGACTGTAGGGAGATGATGAGGTGGCTGTACTCTCCTGGCTCTCATTCACACCACTGGACTGTAGGGAGATGATGAGGTGGCTGTACTCTCCTGGCTCTCGTTCAGACCACTCCTCGCTCTTTTTGCAACCAATATAGGTTGTAACTCGTCACTCTGATCTTAAAGGGATAGTGCAAGACTTTATCTACTTCCCCAGAAGAGTCAGATGAAGTCATGGATACCATTTGTATGTCTCTGTGTCCAGTATCTCTGCGTGCAGTTTGAAGGACGTTTAAGGTAGTTTTGTTTGCTGCTAGGTTAGCAACTTCATTCAAACTGCAAACAGAGACACAGCAGGTATCTAGCAGGTATCTAGCAGGTATCTTGCAGATAGGTAGCAGCTTTCATCTGACTCTAGAGAAGTAGAAAAAAGGTCTTCATTGCCTAAATCTCACACTATCCCTTTAAAACCTGTCTCCGCAGAAATATACATGTTTATTTAATGTATTTTGGGGAGTATATAGTGGAAACACAGTACTGTAGTTGTGTTGCTGTAGGTTCACTCTAGACAGAGGACAGGAGAACATGAGAAAATGGCTGTATTTAACAAGACTTGGTCCTGCTTGAAGCAGAACAGACTGTCTGAGTTAGATTTCACCACTGAATCATCTTTCAGGACCTCCTGTTTGCTCTCAATTGATTGAAATGATTGTAATGTGGCTCCTGACTAGACGTGACTGCCGTACACTGAGTGACTGCATTTTATTGTCTGTACAGTGGGGGAAAAAAGTTTTTAGTCAGCCACCAATTGTGCAAGTTCTCCCACTTAAAAAGATGAGAGAGGCCTGTAATTTTCATCATAGGTACACGTCAACTATGACAGACAAAATGAGGAAAAAAAATCCAGAAAATCACATTGTAGGATTTTTTATGAATTTATTTGCAAATTGTGGTGGAAAATAATGCAGTAGTAATGGAGTTGTAGGCTGACCCACTGTATGTGTGGCTGCAGTAGTAATGGAGTTGTAGGCTGACCCACTGTATGTGTGGCTGCAGTAGTAATGGAGTTGTAGGCTGACCCACTGTATGTGTGGCTGCAGTAGTAATGGAGTTGTAGGCTGACCCACTGTATGTGTGGCTGCAGTAGTAATGGAGTTGTAGGCTGACCCACTGTATGTGTGGCTGCAGTAGTAATGGAGTTGTAGGCTGACCCACTGTATGTGTGGCTGCAGTAGTAATGGAGTTGTAGGCTGACCCACTGTATGTGTGGCTGCAGTAGTAATGGAGTTGTAGGCTGACCCACTGTATGTGTGGCTGCAGTAGTAATGGAGTTGTAGGCTGACCCACTGTATGTGTGGCTGCAGTAGTAATGGAGTTGTAGGCTGACCCACTGTATGTGTGGCTGCAGTAGTAATGGAGTTGTAGGCTGACCCACTGTATGTGTGGCTGCAGTAGTAATGGAGTTGTAGGCTGACCCACTGTATGTGTGGCTGCAGTAGTAATGGAGTTGTAGGCTGACCCACTGTATGTGTGGCTGCAGTAGTAATGGAGTTGTAGGCTGACCCCACTGTATGTGTGGCTGCAGTAGTAATGGAGTTGTAGGCTGACCCACTGTATGTGTGGCTGCAGTAGTAATGGAGTTGTAGGCTGACCCACTGTATGTGTGGCTGCAGTAGTAATGGAGTTGTAGGCTGACCCACTGTATGTGTGGCTGCAGTAGTAATGGAGTTGTAGGCTGACCCACTGTATGTGTGGCTGCAGTAGTAATGGAGTTGTAGGCTGACCCACTGTATGTGTGGCTGCAGTAGTAATGGAGTTGTAGGCTGACCCACTGTATGTGTGGCTGCAGTAGTAATGGAGTTGTAGGCTGACCCACTGTATGTGTGGCTGCAGTAGTAATGGAGTTGTAGGCTGAGGGCCAGTCTGTTTCTGCTATCACTCCTTGTCACCTCACTGTCATGTTAGGCTTGACCATGAACATGGAGTTGGCAAGAGCACAAACAGATCTGGGACCAGGCTGGTGAGATTGTAGGAGCTGACCTGGATTTGGACTGTACTTCCTCTCTCACGTTACCGTGTCTGCTCTCTGCAACAGCCTCAGACTGCTGTGCCTCGCTGTGCCAACCTGCATAATCTGCCTCTGTCCTGAAACCCCTCCCCTCTCTCCAGTTCTGACTGTGGACTATAGCACCCCCTTGTGGTGGTTATACCTACTACGACTCAACTAAGCCTCAAGTCAATGAGTTGTGATGAGTATGTGGTGTGGATGGTGTAGGGTGAAGTGGCCGTCCACAGGACCAGACCGAGGATAGATGATATATTGTTTTTATAAGGAAGTATAAAGGGTACGGTTGGGGTGGTCCCTATAGTGTAGCATAGTGGTATTTATTTAACGCTGATACCGTCCCCATTATGACATCTGAATATTTCTGTAAGCATTTCAGGAAGAAGGGAGGGTTAGGAAGACAAGTCTGGAGACAAGACTTGAGTTTGTGGAGGCTAGGGGGGTTATTTAATAGTAGTGGCTTGGAGGTTGGGGAGGCTAGGGGGGGTTATTTAATAGTAGTGGCTTGGAGGTTGGGGAGGCTAGGGGGGGTTATTTAATAGTAGTGGCTTGGAGGTTGGGGAGGCTAGGGGGGGTTATTTAATAGTAGTGGTTTGGAGATTGGGGAGGCTAGGGGGGGTTATTTAATAGTAGTGGTTTGGAGGTTGGGGAGGCTAGGGGGGGTTATTTAATAGTAGTGGCTTGGAGGTTGGGGAGGCTAGGGGGGGTTATTTAATAGTAGTGGTTTGGAGGTTGGGGAGGCTAGGGGGGTTATTTAATAGTAGTGGCTTGGAGGTTGGGGAGGCTAGGGGGGGGGTTATTTAATAGTAGTGGCTTGGAGGTTGGGGAGGCTAGGGGGGGTTATTTAATAGTAGTGGTTTGGAGATTGGGGAGGCTAGGGGGGGTTATTTAATAGTAGTGGTTTGGAGGTTGGGGAGGCTAGGGGGGGTTATTTAATAGTAGTGGCTTGGAGGTTGGGGAGGCTAGGGGGGGTTATTTAATAGTAGTGGCTTGGAGGTTGGGGAGGCTAGGGGGGGTTATTTAATAGTAGTGGTTTGGAGGTTGGGGAGGCTAGGGGGGGTTATTTAATAGTAGTGGCTTGGAGGTTGGGGAGGCTAGGGGGGGGGTTATTTAATAGTAGTGGCTTGGAGGTTGGGGAGGCTAGGGGGGTTATTTAATAATAGTGGTTTGGAGGTTGGGGAGGCTAGGGGGGGGGTTATTTAATAGTAGTGGCTTGGAGGTTGGGGAGGCTAGGGGGGTTATTTAATAATAGTGGTTTGGAGGTTGGGGAGGCTAGGGGGGGTTATTTAATAGTAGTGGTTTGGAGGTTGGGGAGGCTAGGGGGGGGGTTATTTAATAGTAGTGGTTTGGAGGTTGGGGAGGCTAGGGGGGTTATTTAATAGTAGTGGTTTGGAGGTTGGGGAGGCTAGGGGGGTTATTTAATAGTAGTGGTTTGGAGGTTGGGGAGGCTAGGGGGGGTTATTTAATAGTAGTGGTTTGGAGGTTGGGGAGGCTAGGAGGGGTTATTTAATAGTAGTGGTTTGGAGGTTGGGGAGGCTAGGGGGGGTTATTTAATAGTAGTGGTTTGGAGGTTGGGGAGGCTAGGAGGGGTTATTTAATAGTAGTGGTTTGGAGGTTGGGGAGGCTAGGGGGGGTTATTTAATAGTAGTGGTTTGGAGGTTGGGGAGGCTAGGGGGGTTATTTAATAGTAGTGGCTTGGAGGTTGGGGAGGCTAGGGGGGGTTATTTAATAGTAGTGGCTTGGAGGTTGGGGAGGCTAGGGGGGGGGTTATTTAATAGTAGTGGCTTGGAGGTTGGGGAGGCTAGGGGGGTTATTTAATAGTAGTGGCTTGGAGGTTGGGGAGGCTAGGGGGGGGGGTTATTTAATAGTAGTGGTTTGGAGGTTGGGGAGGCTAGGGGGGGTTATTTAGTAGTAATGGCTTGGAGGCTAGGGGGGGTTATTTAATAGTAGTGGTTTGGAGGTTGGGGAGGCTAGGGGGGGGTTATTTAATAGTAGTGGCTTGGAGGCTGGAGGCTAGGGGGGGTTATTTAATAGTAGTGGCTTGGAGGCTGGAGGCTAGGGGGGGTTATTTAATAGTAGTGGTTTGGAGGTTGGGGAGGCTAGGGGGGTTATTTAATAGTAGTGGTTTGGAGGCTAGGGGGGTTATTTAATAGTAGTGGTTTGGAGGTTGAGGAGGCCAGGGGGGGTTATTTAATAGTAGTGGCTTGGAGGTTGGGGAGGCTAGGGGGGGTTATTTAGTAGTAATGGCTTGGAGGCTAGGGGGGGTTATTTAATAGTAGTGGCTTGGAGGTTGGGGAGGCTGGGGGGGTTATTTAATAGTAGTGGCTTAGAGGTTGGGGAGGCTAGGGGGGTTATTTAATAGTAGTGGTTTGGAGGTTGGGGAGGCTAGGGGGGGTTATTTAATAGTAGTGGTTTGGAGGTTGGGGAGGCTAGGGGGGGTTATTTAATAGTAGTGGCTTGGAGGTTGGGGAGGCTAGGGGGGGTTATTTAATAGTAGTGGTTTGGAGGTTGGGGAGGCTAGGGGGGGTATTTAATAGTAGTGGTTTGGAGGTTGGGGAGGCTAGGGGGGGGGGTTATTTAATAGTAGTGATTTGGAGGTTGGGGAGGCTAGGGGGGGTTATTTAATAGTAGTGGTTTGGAGGTTGGGGAGGCTAGGGGGGGGGGGTTATTTAATAGTAGTGGCTTGGAGGTTGGGGAGGCTAGGGGGGGGGGGGGTTATTTAATAGTAGTGGCTTGGAGGTTGGGGAGGCTAGGGGGGTTATTTAATAGTAGTGGTTTGGAGGTTGGGGAGGCTGGGGGGGTTATTTAATAGTAGTGGCTTGGAGGTTGGGGAGGCTAGGGGGGGTTATTTAATAGTAGTGGCTTGGAGGCTAGGGGGGGTTATTTAATAGTAGTGGCTTGGAGGCTAGGGGGGGTTATTTAATAGTAGTGGTTTGGAGGCTAGGGGGGTTATTTAATAGTAGTGGCTTGGAGGTTGGGGAGGCTAGGGGGGGGGGGTTATTTAATAGTAGTGGCTTGGAGGTTGGGGAGGCTAGGGGGGTTATTTAATAGTAGTGGTTTGGAGGTTGGGGAGGCTGGGGGGGGTTATTTAATAGTAGTGGCTTGGAGGCTAGGGGGGTTATTTAATAGTAGTGGCTTGGAGGCTAGGGGGGGTTATTTAATAGTAGTGGCTTGGAGGTTGGGGAGGCTAGGGGGGGTTATTTAATAGTAGTGGCTTGGAGGCTAGGGGGGTTATTTAATAGTAGTGGCTTGGAGGTTGGGGAGGCTAGGGGGGTTATTTAATAGTAGTGGTTTGGAGGTTGGGGAGGCTAGGGGGGGTTATTTAATAGTAGTGGCTTGGAGGTTGGAGAGGCTAGGGGGGGTTATTTAATAGTAGTGGCTTGGAGGTTGGAGAGGCTAGGGGGGGTTATTTAATAGTAGTGGTTTGGAGGTTGGGGAGGCTAGGGGGGTTATTTAATAGTAGTGGATTGGAGGTTGGGGAGGCTAGGGGGGTTATTTAATAGTAGTGGCTTGGAGGCTGGGGAGGCTAGGGGGGGTTATTTAATAGTAGTGGTTTGGAGGTTGGGGAGGCTAGGGGGGGTTATTTAATAGTAGTGGTTTGGAGGTTGGGGAGGCTAGGGGGGGGTTATTTAATAGTAGTGGCTTGGAGGTTGGGGAGGCTAGGGGGGGTTATTTAATAGTAGTGGCTTGGAGGTTGGGGAGGCTAGGGGGGTTATTTAATAGTAGTGGTTTGTAGGCTAGGGGGGTTATTTAATAGTAGTGGTTTGGAGGTTGGGGAGGCTAGGGGGGGTTATTTAATAGTAGTGGCTTGGAGGTTGGGGAGGCTAGGGGGGGTTATTTAATAGTAGTGGTTTGGAGGTTGGGGAGGCTAGGGGGGGTTATTTAATAGTAGTGGCTTGGAGGCTAGGGGGTTATTTAATAGTAGTGGTTTGGAGGCTGGGGAGGCTAGGGGGGTTATTTAATAGTAGTGGCTTGGAGGTTGGAGAGGCTAGGGGGGGTTATTTAATAGTAGTGGCTTGGAGGTTGGAGAGGCTAGGGGGGGTTATTTAATAGTAGTGGCTTGGAGGTTGGAGAGGCTAGGGGGGGTTATTTAATAGTAGTGGTTTGGAGGTTGGGGAGGCTAGGGGGGTTATTTAATAGTAGTGGATTGGAGGTTGGGGAGGCTAGGGGGGTTATTTAATAGTAGTGGCTTGGAGGCTGGGGAGGCTAGGGGGGGTTATTTAATAGTAGTGGTTTGGAGGTTGGGGAGGCTAGGGGGGGTTATTTAATAGTAGTGGTTTGGAGGTTGGGGAGGCTAGGGGGGGTTATTTAATAGTAGTGGTTTGGAGGTTGGGGAGGCTAAGGGGGGTTATTTAATAGTAGTGGCTTGGAGGCTAGGGGGGGTTATTTAATAATAGTGGTTTGGAGGTTGGGGAGGCTAGGGGGGGTTATTTAATAGTAGTGGCTTGGAGGTTGGGGAGGCTGGGGGGGGGTTATTTAATAGTAGTGGTTTGGAGGTTGGGGAGGCTAGGGGGGGGGGGGGTTATTTAATAGTAGTGGCTTGGAGGTTGGGGAGGCTAGGGGGGGGGTTATTTAATAGTAGTGGTTTGGAGGCTAGGGGGGGTTATTTAATAGTAGTGGTTTGGAGGTTGGGGAGGCTAGGGGGGGGTTATTTAATAGTAGTGGCTTGGAGGTTGGGGAGGCTGGGGGGGGGGGGGTTATTTAATAGTAGTGGTTTGGAGGTTGGGGAGGCTAGGGGGGGGGGGTTATTTAATAGTAGTGGCTTGGAGGTTGGGGAGGCTGGGGGGGGGGTTATTTAATAGTAGTGGTTTGGAGGTTGGGGGGGTTATTTAATAGTAGTGGTTTGGAGGTTGGGGAGGCTAGGGGGGGTTATTTAATAGTAGTGGCTTGGAGGTTGGGGAGGCTAGGGGGGGTTATTTAATAGTAGTGGTTTGGAGGTTGGGGAGGCTAGGGGGGGTTATTTAATAGTAGTGGCTTGGAGGCTAGGGGGTTATTTAATAGTAGTGGTTTGGAGGCTGGGGAGGCTAGGGGGGTTATTTAATAGTAGTGGCTTGGAGGTTGGAGAGGCTAGGGGGGGTTATTTAATAGTAGTGGCTTGGAGGTTGGAGAGGCTAGGGGGGGTTATTTAATAGTAGTGGCTTGGAGGTTGGAGAGGCTAGGGGGGGTTATTTAATAGTAGTGGTTTGGAGGTTGGGGAGGCTAGGGGGGTTATTTAATAGTAGTGGATTGGAGGTTGGGGAGGCTAGGGGGGTTATTTAATAGTAGTGGCTTGGAGGCTGGGGAGGCTAGGGGGGGTTATTTAATAGTAGTGGTTTGGAGGTTGGGGAGGCTAGGGGGGGTTATTTAATAGTAGTGGTTTGGAGGTTGGGGAGGCTAGGGGGGGTTATTTAATAGTAGTGGTTTGGAGGTTGGGGAGGCTAAGGGGGGTTATTTAATAGTAGTGGCTTGGAGGCTAGGGGGGGTTATTTAATAATAGTGGTTTGGAGGTTGGGGAGGCTAGGGGGGGGTTATTTAATAGTAGTGGCTTTGAGGTTGGGGAGGCTGGGGGGGGGGTTATTTAATAGTAGTGGTTTGGAGGTTGGGGAGGCTAGGGGGGGGGGGGGTTATTTAATAGTAGTGGCTTGGAGGTTGGGGAGGCTAGGGGGGGGGTTATTTAATAGTAGTGGTTTGGAGGCTAGGGGGGGTTATTTAATAGTAGTGGTTTGGAGGTTGGGGAGGCTAGGGGGGGTTATTTAATAGTAGTGGCTTGGAGGTTGGGGAGGCTGGGGGGGGGGGGTTATTTAATAGTAGTGGTTTGGAGGTTGGGGAGGCTAGGGGGGGGGGGGTTATTTAATAGTAGTGGCTTGGAGGTTGGGGAGGCTGGGGGGGGGTTATTTAATAGTAGTGGTTTGGAGGTTGGGGAGACTAGGGGGGGTTATTTAATAGTAGTGGCTTAGAGGTTGGGGAGGCTAGGGGGGGTTATTTAATAGTAGTGGTTTGGAGGTTGGGGAGGCTAGGGGGGGGTTATTTAATAGTAGTGGCTTGGAGGTTGGGGAGGCTAGGGGGGTTATTTAATAGTAGTGGCTTGGAGGTTGGGGAGGCTAGGGAGGGTTATTTAATAGTAGTGGTTTGGAGGTTGGGGAGGCTAGGGGGTGGTTATTTAATAGTAGTGGTTTGGAGGTTGGGGAGGCTAGGGGGGTTATTTAATAGTAGTGGTTTGGAGGTTGGGGAGGCTAGGGGGGGTTATTTAATAGTAGTGGATTGGAGGTTGGGGAGGCTAGGGGGGGTTATTTAATAGTAGTGGCTTGGAGGCTAGGGGGGGGTTATTTAATAGTAGTGGATTGGAGGTTGGGGAGGCTAGGGGGGGGGTTATTTAATAGTAGTGGCTTGGAGGTTGGGGAGGCTAGGGGGGGTTATTTAATAGTAGTGGCTTGGAGGTTGGGGAGGCTAGGGGGGGTTATTTAATAGTAGTGGTTTGGAGGTTGGGGAGGCTAGGGGGGGTTATTTAATAGTAGTGGCTTGGAGGTTGGGGAGGCTAGGGGGGGTTATTTAATAGTAGTGGTTTGGAGGTTGGGGAGGCTAGGGGGGGGTTATTTAATAGTAGTGGCTTGGAGGCTAGGGGGGTTATTTAATAGTAGTGGTTTGGAGGTTGGGGAGGCTAGGGGGGTTATTTAATAGTAGTGGCTTGGAGGTTGGGGAGGCTAGGGAGGGTTATTTAATAGTAGTGGTTTGGAGGTTGGGGAGGCTAGGGGGGGTTATTTAATAGTAGTGGTTTGGAGGTTGGGGAGGCTAGGGGGGTTATTTAATAGTAGTGGTTTGGAGGTTGGGGAGGCTAGGGGGGGTTATTTAATAGTAGTGGATTGGAGGTTGGGGTGGCTAGGGGTGGTTATTTAATAGTAGTGGCTTGGAGGCTAGGGGGGGGTTATTTAATAGTAGTGGATTGGAGGTTGGGGAGGCTAGGGGGGGGTTATTTAATAGTAGTGGCTTGGAGGTTGGGGAGGCTAGGGGGGGGGGGTTATTTAATAGTAGTGGTTTGGAGGTTGGGGAGGCTAGGGGGGTGTATTTAATAGTAGTGGCTTAGAGGTTGGGGAGACTAGGGGGGTTATTTAATAGTAGTGGTTTGGAGGTTGGGGAGGCTAGGGGGGGGTTATTTAATAGTAGTGGTTTGGAGGTTGGGGAGGCTAGGGGGGGGGGTTATTTAATAGTAGTGGTTTGGAGGTTGGGGAGGCTATGGGGGGGGTTATTTAATAGTAGTGGTTTGGAGGTTGGGGAGGCTAGGGGGGGGGGTTATTTAATAGTAGTGGTTTGGAGGTTGGGGAGGCTAGGGGGGGGTTATTTAATAGTAGTGGTTTGGAGGTTGCGGAGGCTAGGGGGGGTTATTTAATAGTAGTGGTTTGGAGGTTGGGGAGGCTAGGGGGGTTATTTAATAGTAGTGGTTTGGAGGTTGGGGAGGCTAGGGGGGGTTATTTAATAGTAGTGGCTTGGAGGCTAGGGGGGGGGTTATTTAATAGTAGTGGATTGGAGGTTGGGGAGGCTAGGGGGGGGTTATTTAATAGTAGTGGCTTGGAGGTTGGGCAGGCTAGGGGGGGGTTATTTAATAGTAGTGGTTTGGAGGTTGGGGAGGCTAGGGGGGGGTATTTAATAGTAGTGGTTTGGAGGTTGGGGAGGCTAGGGGGGTTATTTAATAGTAGTGGTTTGGAGGCTAGGGAGACTAGGGGGGGGGGTTATTTAATAGTAGTGGCTTGGAGGTTGGGGAGGCTAGGGGGGTTATTTCATAGTAGTGGCTTAGAGGTTGGGGAGGCTATGGGGGTTATTTAATAGTAGTGGTTTGGAGGTTGGGGAGGCTAGGGGGGTTATTTAATAGTAGTGGCTTGGAGGTTGGGGAGGCTAGGGGGGTTATTTAATAGTAGTGGCTTGGAGGCTAGGGGGGTTATTTAATTGTAGTGTTTTGGAGGTTGGGGAGGCTAGGGGGGGTTATTTAATAGTAGTGGCTTGGAGGTTGGGGAGGCTAGGGGGGTTATTTAATAGTAGTGGTTTGGAGGTTGGGGAGGCTAGGGGGGTTATTTAATAGTAGTGGCTTGGAGGTTGGGGAGGCTAGGGGGGTTATTTAATAGTAGTGGTTTGGAGGTTGGAGGCTTAGGGGGGTTATTTAATAGTAGTGGCTTGGAGGCTAGGGGGGTTATTTAATAGTAGTGGTTTGGAGGTTGGGGAGGCTAGGGGGGTTATTTAATAGTAGTGGCTTGGAGGCTAGGGGGGGTATTTAATAGTAGTGGTTTGGAGGTTGGGGAGGCTAGGGGGGGGTTATTTAATAGTAGTGGTTTGGAGGTTGGGGAGGCTAGGGGGGGTTATTTAATAGTAGTGGTTTGGAGGTTGGGGAGGCTAGGGGGGGATATTTAATAGTAGTGGCTTGGAGGCTAGGGGGGTTATTTAATAGTAGTGGTTTGGAGGTTGGGGAGGCTAGGGGGGGGTTATTTAATAGTAGTGGTTTGGAGGTTGGGGAGGCTAGGGTGGGTTATTTAATAGTAGTTGCTTGGAGGCTAGGGGGGTTATTTAATAGTAGTGGCTTGGAGGTTGGGGAGGCTAGGGGGGGTTATTTAATAGTAGTGGTTTGGAGGTTGGGGAGGCTAGGGGGGTTATTTAATAGTAGTGGCTTGGAGGTTGGGGAGGCTGGGGGGGTTATTTAATAGTAGTGGCTTAGAGGTTGGGGAGGCTGGGGGGGTTATTTAATAGTAGTGGCTTGGAGGTTGGGGAGGCTAGGGGGGGTTATTTAATAGTAGTGGCTTGGAGGCTAGGGGGGGTTATTTCATAGTAGTGGCTTGGAGGCTAGGGGGGGTTATTTAATAGTAGTGGCTTAGAGGTTGGGGAGGCTAGGGGGGGTTATTTAATAGTAGTGGCTTAGAGGTTGGGGAGGCTAGGGGGGGTTATTTAATAGTAGTGGCTTAGAGGTTGGGGAGGCTAGGGGGGGGTTTATTTAATAGTAGTGGTTTGGAGGTTGGGGAGGCTAGGGGGGGGTTATTTAATAGTAGTGGTTTGGAGGTTGGGGAGGCTAGGGGGGGTTATTTAATAGTAGTGGTTTGTAGGTTGGGGAGGCTAGGGGGGGTTATTTAATAGTAGTGGCTTGGAGGTTGGGGAGGCTAGGGGGGTTATTTAATAGTAGTGGCTTGGAGGTTGGGGAGGCTAGGGGGGGTTATTTAATAGTAGTGGTTTGGAGGTTGGGGAGGCTAGGGGGGGGGTATTTAATAGTAGTGGTTTGGAGGTTGGGGAGACTAGGGGGGGTTATTTAATAGTAGTGGCTTGGAGGTTGGGGAGGCTAGGGGTGGTTATTTAATAGTAGTGGCTTGGAGGCTAGGGGGGGTTATTTAATAGTAGTGGCTTGGAGGCTAGGGGGGGTTATTTAATAGTAGTGGCTTGGAGGTTGGGGAGGCTAGGGGGGGTTATTTAATAGTAGTGGCTAGGAGGTTGGGGAGGCTAGGGGGGTTATTTAATAGTAGTGGTTTGGAGGTTGGGGAGGCTAGGGGGGGGTTATTTAATAGTAGTGGCTTGGAGGTTGGGGAGGCTAGGGGGGGTTATTTAATAGTAGTGGCTTGGAGGCTAGGGGGGTTATTTAATAGTAGTGGCTTGGAGGTTGGGGAGGCTGGGGGGGTTATTTAATAGTAGTGGCTTAGAGGTTGGGGAGGCTGGGGGGGTTATTTAATAGTAGTGGCTTGGAGGTTGGGGAGGCTAGGGGGGGTTATTTAATAGTAGTGGCTTGGAGGCTAGGGGGGGTTATTTCATAGTAGTGGCTTGGAGGCTAGGGGGGGTTATTTAATAGTAGTGGCTTAGAGGTTGGGGAGGCTAGGGGGGGTTATTTAATAGTAGTGGCTTAGAGGTTGGGGAGGCTAGGGGGGGTTATTTAATAGTAGTGGCTTAGAGGTTGGGGAGGCTAGGGGGGGTTTATTTAATAGTAGTGGTTTGGAGGTTGGGGAGGCTAGGGGGGGGGTTATTTAATAGTAGTGGTTTGGAGGTTGGGGAGGCTAGGGGGGGTTATTTAATAGTAGTGGTTTGTAGGTTGGGGAGGCTAGGGGGGGTTATTTAATAGTAGTGGCTTGGAGGTTGGGGAGGCTAGGGGGGTTATTTAATAGTAGTGGCTTGGAGGTTGGGGAGGCTAGGGGGGGTTATTTAATAGTAGTGGTTTGGAGGTTGGGGAGGCTAGGGGGGGGGTATTTAATAGTAGTGGTTTGGAGGTTGGGGAGACTAGGGGGGGTTATTTAATAGTAGTGGCTTGGAGGTTGGGGAGGCTAGGGGTGGTTATTTAATAGTAGTGGCTTGGAGGCTAGGGGGGGTTATTTAATAGTAGTGGCTTGGAGGCTAGGGGGGGTTATTTAATAGTAGTGGCTTGGAGGTTGGGGAGGCTAGGGGGGGTTATTTAATAGTAGTGGCTAGGAGGTTGGGGAGGCTAGGGGGGTTATTTAATAGTAGTGGTTTGGAGGTTGGGGAGGCTAGGGGGGGGTTATTTAATAGTAGTGGCTTGGAGGTTGGGGAGGCTAGGGGGGGTTATTTAATAGTAGTGGCTTGGAGGTTGGGGAGGCTAGGGGGGGTTATTTAATAGTAGTGGCTTGGAGGCTAGGGGGGTTATTTAATAGTAGTGGCTTGGAGGTTGGGGAGGCTAGGGGGGGGGATATTTAATAGTAGTGGTTTGTAGGTTGGGGAGGCTAGGTTTTTTTTTTTTATAGTAGTGGTTTGTAGGTAGGGGAGGCTAGGGGGGTTATTTAATAGTAGTGGCTTGGAGGTTGGGGAGGCTAGGGGGGTTATTTAATAGTAGTGGCTTGGAGGTTGGGGAGGCTAGGGGGGTTATTTAATAGTAGTGGCTTGGAGGTTGGGGGGGTTATTTAATAGTAGTGGCTTGGAGGTTGGGGAGGCTAGGGGGGGGTTATTTAATAGTAGTGGCTTGGAGGTTGGGGAGGCTAGGGGGGTTATTTAATAGTAGTGGCTTGGAGGTTGGGGAGGCTAGGGGGGGTTATTTAATAGCAGTGGCTTGGAGGCTAGGGGGGGTTATTTAATAGTAGTGGCTTGGAGGCTAGGGGGGGTTATTTAATAGTAGTGGCTTAGAGGTTGGGGAGGCTAGGGGGGGTTATTTAATAGTAGTGGCTTAGAGGTTGCAGAGGCTAGGGGGGGTTATTTAATAGTAGTGGTTTGGAGGTTGGGGAGGCTAGGGGGGGTTATTTAATAGTAGTGGCTTGGAGGTTGGGGAGGCTAGGGGGGTTATTTCATAGTAGTGGCTAGGAGGTTGGGGAGGCTAGGGGGGGGGTTATTTAATAGTAGTGGCTTGGAGGTTGGGGAGGCTAGGGGGGGTTATTTAATAGTAGTGGATTGGAGGTTGGGGAGGCTAGGGGGGGTTATTTAATAGTAGTGGCTTGGAGGCTGGAGGCTAGGGGGGGTTATTTAATAGTAGTGGTTTGTAGGTTGGGGAGGCTAGGGGGGGTTATTTAATAGTAGTGGCTTGGAGGTTGGAGGCTAGGGGGGGTTATTTAATAGTAGTGGTTTGTAGGTTGGGGAGGCTAGGGGGGGTTATTTAATAGTAGTGGCTTAGAGGTTGGGGAGGCTAGGGGGGTTATTTAATAGTAGTGGTTTGGAGGCTTGGGGGGTTATTTAATAGTAGTGGCTTGGAGGTTGGGGAGGCTAGGGGGGTTATTTAATAGTAGTGGTTTGTAGGTTGGGGAGGCTAGGGGGGGTTATTTAATAGTAGTGGTATGGAGGTTGGGGAGGCTAGGGGGGGGTTATTTAATAGTAGTGGCTTAGAGGTTGGGGAGGCTAGGGGGGGTTATTTAATAGTAGTGGCTTGGAGGCTAGGGGGGTTATTTAATAGTAGTGGCTTGGAGGTTGGGGAGTTTAGGGGGGGGGGGTTGTTTAATAGTAGTGGTTTTTAGGTTGGGGAGGCTAGGGGGGGTTATTTAATAGTAGTGGTTTGTAGGTTGGGGAGGCTAGGGGGGGTTATTTAATAGTAGTGGCTTAGAGGTTGGGGAGGCTAGGGGGGTTATTTAATAGGTGTGGTTTGGAGGCTTGGGGGGTTATTTAATAGTAGTGGCTTAGAGGTTGGGGAGGCTAGGTGGGTTATTTAATAGTAGTGGCTTGGAGGCTAGGGGGGTTATTTAATAGTAGTGGCTTGGAGGTTGGGGAGGCTAGGGGGGTTATTTAATAGTAGTGGCTTGGAGGTTGGGGAGGCTAGGGGGGTTATTTAATAGTAGTGGCTTGGAGGTTGGGGAGGCTAGGGGGGTTATTTAATAGTAGTGGTTTGTAGGTTGGGGAGGCTAGGGGGGGTTATTTAATAGTAGTGGCTTGGAGGTTGGGGAGGCTAGGGGGGGTTATTTAATAGTAGTGGTTTGGAGGTTGGAGGCTTGGGGGGTTATTTAATAGTAGTGGCTTAGAGGTTGGGGAGGCTGGGGGGGTTATTTAATAGTAGTGGCTTGGAGGTTGAGGAGGCTAGGGGGGGTTATTTAATAGTAGTGGCTTGGAGGCTAGGGGTGGTTATTTAATAGTAGTGGCTTGGAGGCTAGGGGGGGTTATTTAATAGTAGTGGCTTAGAGGTTGGGGAGGCTAGGGGGGGTTATTTAATAGTAGTGGCTTAGAGGTTGGGGAGGCTAGGGGGGGGTATTTAATAGTAGTGGTTTGGAGGTTGGGGAGGCTAGGGGGGGTTATTTAATAGTAGTGGTTTGTAGGTTGGGGAGGCTAGGGGGGGTTATTTAATAGTAGTGGTTTGGAGGTTGGGCAGGCTGGGGGGGTTATTTAATAGTAGTGGCTTGGAGGCTAGGGGGGGTTATTTAATAGTAGTGGCTTGGAGGTTGGGGAGGCTAGGGGGGGTTATTTAATAGTAGTGGCTTGGAGGTTGGGGAGGCTAGGGGGGGTTATTTAATAGTAGTGGCTTGGAGGCTAGGGGGGGTTATTTAATAGTAGTGGCTTAGAGGTTGGGGAGGCTAGGGGGGGTTATTTAATAGTAGTGGCTTAGAGGTTGGGGAGGCTAGGGGGGGGTTATTTAATAGTAGTGGTTTGGAGGTTGGGGAGGCTAGGGGGGGGTTATTTAATAGTAGTGGTTTGTAGGTTGGGGAGGCTAGGGGGGGGGTTATTTAATAGTAGTTGTTTGGAGGTTGGGGAGGCTAGGGGGGGGGGTTATTTAATAGTAGTGGTTTGGAGGTTGGGGAGGCTAGGGGGGGTTATTTAATAGTAGTGGTTTGGAGGCTAGGGGGGTTATTTAATAGTAGTGGCTTGGAGGTTGGGGAGGCAAGGGGGGGGGGTTATTTAATAGTAGTGGCTTGGAGGTTGGGGAGGCTAGGGGGGGGTTATTTAATAGTAGTGGTTTGGAGATTGGGGAGGCTAGGGGGGGTTATTTAATAGTAGTGGCTTGGAGGTTGGGGAGGCTAGGGGGGGTTATTTAATAGTAGTGGTTTGTAGGTTGGGGAGGCTAGGGGGGGTTATTTAATAGTAGTGGTTTGGAGATTGGGGAGGCTAGGGGGGTTATTTAATAGTAGTGGCTTGGAGGTTGGGGAGGCTAGGGGGGGTTATTTAATAGTAGTGGTTTGGAGGTTGGGGAGGCTAGGGGGGGTTATTTAATAGTAGTGGTTTGGAGATTGGGGAGGCTAGGGGGGTTATTTAATAGTAGTGGCTTGGAGGTTGGGGAGGCTAGGGGGGTTATTTAATAGTAGTGGCTTGGAGGTTGGGGAGGCTAGGGGGGGGTATTTAATAGTAGTGGTTTGGAGGCTGGGGAGGCTAGGGGGGGTTATTTAATAGTAGTGGCTTGGAGGTTGGGGAGGCTAGGGGGGGGTTATTTAATAGTAGTGGCTTGGAGGTTGGGGAGGCTAGGGGGGGTTATTTAATAGTAGTGGCTTGGAGGCTAGGGGGGTTATTTAATAGTAGTGGCTAGGAGGTTGGTTGTTAACAAGGGCCAGGGGAGTGGGGTTGGACCACCTAGTGCCAGGTAGTGAACGTGGGTTTTGGGTGGGTGTGGGGGTTGTGGTTATGGTGCATTATGGGAAGCCTAGGACCAGGAAGCTGAACTGTGTTTCATTGATTTCAGGGATGAGAGCTGCAGTCAGGAGGGCGATGGTGGTGATGAGGATCTGGGGGAGGAAGGGGAGGAGTTTGAGTGTTACCCCCCGGGGATGAAGGTGCAGGTGAGGTATGGGCGCGGTCGCAGCCTGAAGACGTACCAGGCCACTGTGAAAGAGGCTGACGTGGAGGGGGGAGAGGTACTCTACCTGGTTCACTACTGTGGCTGGAACGTCAGGTAAGATTAGCAGGACACACAGCCCTCTGGGTAAATGACCTATCACCTCTCTATCGATCATCTGACCACCATTATTATACAGCCTATTTATCCTCTTCTAAAACACATTTAAATGGCTGTGTCCCTCTCTATAAGTATTATCCATCTGATCAAACCCAGTCCCTCGTTATCAGAGTTATCTAGTGGCCTAAATAGAGAACTGGGTCGATCAGTAACACGATAATAACATTTTAAAGTGTTAACTAAAGTTTCTGTCCTTCGTTTGTCCGTCCGTCTGTCTAGAGACGGGACAACTGTAAGTGGATTGCCCTAAGCGTTTTAGAATAATACAACTTTTATCTGTATCCCTGAGTCACTCTGAAAGGTCATTTAAGCCTGGTTCCCACTATATGGCCAAACCAAGCCAATCTGAGATGAACTGGGCTGGTTACACATCCACCATAGCTGCTGGAATCACACTGGAAAGGACCATGTGAGGCAGAAGGGTACGGTTGGGGTGGTCCCTATAGTGTGGTTATAAAGGGTACGGTTGGGGTGGTCCCTACAGTGTGGTTATAAAGGGTACGGTTGGGGTGGTCCCTATAGTGTGGTTATAAAGGGTACGGTTGGGGTGGTCCCTATAGTGTGGTTATAAAGGGTACGGTTGGGGTGGTCCCTATAGTGTTCATGTGGTTATAAAGGGTACGGTTGGGGTGGTCCCTATAGTGTGGTTATAAAGGGTACGGTTGGGATGGTCCCTATAGTGTGGTTATAAAGGGTACGGTTGGGGTGGTCCCTATAGTGTGGTTATAAAGGGTACGGTTGGGGTGGTCCCTATAGTGTTAATGTGGTTATAAAGGGTACGGTTGGGTTGGTCCCTATAGTGTGGTTATAAAGGGTACGGTTGGGATGGTCCCTATAGTGTGGTTATAAAGGGTACGGTTGGGGTGGTCCCTATAGTGTGAATGTGGTTATAAAGGGTACGGTTGGGGTGGTCCCTATAGTGTGGTTAGAAAGGGTACGGTTGGGGTGGTCCCTATAGTGTGGTTATAAAGGGTACGGTTGGGATGGTCCCTATAGTGTGGTTATAAAGGGTACGGTTGGGGTCGTCCCTATAGTGTGGTTATAAAGGGTACGGTTGGGGTGGTCCCTATAGTGTGGTTATAAAGGGTACGGTTGGGGTGGTCCCTATAGTGTGGTTATAAAGGGTACGGTTGGGATGGTCCCTATAGTGTGGTTATAAAGGGTACGGTTGGGGTGGTCCCTATAGTGTGGTTATAAAGGGTACATTTGGGGTGGTCCCTATAGTGTGGTTATAAAGGGTACGGTTGGGGTGGTCCCTATAGTGTGGTTATAAAGGGTACGGTTGGGGTGGTCCCTATAGTGTGGTTATAAAGGGTACGTTTGGGGTGGTCCCTATAGTGTGAATGTGGTTATAAAGGGTATGGTTGGGGTGGTCCCTATAGTGTGGTTATAAAGGGTACGGTTGGGGTGGTCCCTATAGTGTGGTTATATAGGGTACGGTTGGGGTGGTCCCTATAGTGTGGTTATAAAGGGTACGGTTGGGGTGGTCCCTATAGTGTGGTTATAAAGGGTACGGTTGGGGTGGTCCCTATAGTGTGGTTATAAAGGGTACGGTTGGGATGGTCCCTATAGTGTGGTTATAAAGGGTACGGTTGGTGTGGTCCCTATAGTGTGGTTATAAAGGGTACAGTTGGGGTGGTCCCTATAATGTGGTTATATAGGGTACGGTTGGGGTGGTCCCTATAGTGTGGTTTTAAAGGGTACGGTTGGGATGGTTCCTATAGTGTTGTTATAAAGGGTACGGTTGGGGTGGTCCATATAGTGTGTTTAAAAAGGGTGCGGTTGGAGTGGTCCCTATAGTGTGAATGTGGTTATAAAGGGTACGGTTGGGGTGGTCCCTATAGTGTGGTTATATAGGGTACGGTTGGGATGGTCCCTATAGTGTGGTTATAAAGGGTACGGTTGGGGTGGTCCCTATAGTGTGGTTATAAAGGGTACGGTTGGGGTGGTCCCTATAGTGTTAATGTGGTTATAAAGGGTGCGGTTGCGGTATTCCCTATAGTGTGGTTATAAAGGGTACGGTTGGGGTGGTCCCTATAGTGTGAATGTGGTTATAAAGGGTACGGTTGGGATGGTCCCTATAGTGTGGTTATAAAGGGTACGGTTGAGGTGGTCCCTATAGTGTGGTTATAAAGGGTACGGTTGGGGTGGTCCCTATACTGTGGTTATAAAGGGTACGGTTGGGGTGGTCCCTATAGTGTGGTTATAAAGGGTACGGTTGGGGTGGTCCCTATAGTGTGGTTATAAAGGTTACGGTTGGGGTGGTCCCTATAGTGTGGTTATAAAGGGTACGGTTGGGGTGGTCCCTATAGTGTGGTTATAAAGGGTACGGTTGGGGTGGTCCCTATAGTGTGGTTATAAAGGGTACGGTTGGGGTGGTCCCTATAGTGTGGTTATAAAGGGTACGGTTGGGGTGGTCCCTATAGTGTGGTTATAAAGGGTACGGTTGGGATGGTCCCTATAGTGTGGTTATAAAGGGTACGGTTGGGATGGTCCCTATAGTGTGGTTATAAAGGGTACGGTTGGGGTGGTCCCTATAGTGTGGTTATAAAGGGTACGGTTGGGGTGGTCCCTATAGTGTGGTTATAAAGGGTACGGTTGGGGTGGTCCCTATAGTGTGGTTATAAAGGGTACGGTTGGGGTGGTCCCTATAGTGTGGTTATAAAGGGTACGGTTGGGGTGGTCCCTATAGTGTGGTTATAAAGGGTACGGTTGGGGTGGTCCCTATAGTGTGGTTATAAAGGGTACGGTTGGGATGGTCCCTATAGTGTGGTTATAAAGGGTACGGTTGGGATGGTCCCTATAGTGTGGTTATAAAGGGTACGGTTGGGGTGGTCCCTATAGTGTGGTTATAAAGGGTACGGTTGGGGTGGTCCCTATAGTGTGGTTATAAAGGGTACGGTTGGGGTGGTCCCTATAGTGTGGTTATAAAGGGTACGGTTGGGGTGGTCCCTATAGTGTGGTTATAATAATATGCCATTTAGCAGACGCTTTTATCCAAAGCGACTTACAGTCATGCGTGCATACATTTTTTTTGTGTATGGGTGGTCCCGGGGATCGAACCCACTACCTTGGCGTTACAAGCGCCGTGCTCTACCAGCTGAGCTACAGAGGACCATTATAAAGGGTACGGTTGGGATGGTCCCTATAGTGTTGTTATATAGGGTACGGTTGGGGTGGTCCCTATAGTGTGGTTATAAAGGGTACGGTTTGGGTGGTCCCTATAGTGTGGTTATAAAGGGTACAGTTGGGGTGGTCCCTATAATGTGGTTATATAGGGTACGGTTGGGGTGGTCCCTATAGTGTGGTTTTAAAGGGTACGGTTGGGATGGTCCCTATAGTGTGGTTATAAAGGGTACGGTTGGGGTGGTCCCTATAGTGTGTTTAAAAAGGGTGCGGTTGGAGTGGTCCCTATAGTGTGAATGTGGTTATAAAGGGTACGGTTGGGGTGGTCCCTATAGTGTGGTTATATAGGGTACGGTTGGGATGGTCCCTATAGTGTGGTTATAAAGGGTACGGTTGGGGTGGTCCCTATAGTGTGGTTATAAAGGGTACGGTTGGGGTGGTCCCTATAGTGTGGTTATAAAGGGTACGGTTGGGGTGTTCCCTATAGTGTGGTTATAAAGGGTACGGTTGGGATGGTCCCTATAGTGTGGTTATAAAGTGTACGGTTGGGGTGGTCCCTATAGTGTGGTTATAAAGGGTACGGTTGGGGTGGTCCCTATAGTGTGGTTATAAAGGGTACGGTTGGGGTGGTCCCTATAGTGTGGTTATATAGGGTACGGTTGGGGTGGTCCCTATAGTGTGGTTATAAAGGGTACGGTTGGGGTGGTCCCTATAGTGTGGTTATAAAGGGTACGGTTGGGGTGGTCCCTATAGTGTGGTTATAAAGGGTACGGTTGGGGTGGTCCCTATACTGTGGTTATAATGGGTACGGTTGGGGTGGTCCCTATAGTGTGGTTATAAAGGGTACGGTTGGGGTGGTCCCTATAGTGTGGTTATAATGGGTACGGTTGGGGTGGTCCCTATAGTGTGGTTATAAAGGGTACGGTTGGGATGGTCCCTATAGTGTGGTTATAAAGGGTACGGTTGGGGTGGTCCCTATAGTGTGAATGTGGTTATAAAGGGTACGGTTGGGGTGGTCCCTATAGTGTGGTTATAAAGGGTACGGTTGGGGTTGTCCCTATAGTGTGGTTATAAAGGGTACGGTTGGGGTGGTCCCTATAGTGTTCATGTGGTTATAAAGGGTACGGTTGGGGTGGTCCCTATAGTGTGGTTATAAAGGGTACGGTTGGGGTGGTCCCTATAGTGTGGTTATAAAGGGTACGGTTGGGGTGGTCCCTATAGTGTGGTTATAAAGGGTACGGTTGGGGTGGTCCCTATAGTGTGGTTATAAAGGGTACGGTTGGGATGGTCCCTATAGTGTGGTTATATAGGGTACGGTTGGGGTGGTCCCTATAGTGTGGTTATAAAGGGTACGGTTGGGGTGGTCCCTATAGTGTGGTTATAAAGGGTACGGTTGGGGTGGTCCCTATAGTGTGGTTATAAAGGGTACGGTTGGGGTGGTCCCTATAGTGTGGTTATAAAGGGTACGGTTGGGGTGGTCCCTATAGTGTGGTTATAAAGGGTACGGTTGGGGTGGTCCCTATAGTGTGGTTATAAAGGGTACGGTTGGGGTGGTCCCTATAGTGTGGTTATATAGGGTACGGTTGGGATGGTCCCTATAGTGTGGTTATATAGGGTACGGTTGGGATGGTCCCTATAGTGTGGTTATAAAGGGTACGGTTGGGGTGGTCCCTATAGTGTTAATGTGGTTATAAAGGGTACGGTTGCGGTATTCCCTATAGTGTGGTTATAAAGGGTACGGTTGGGGTGGTCCCTATAGTGTGGTTATAAAGGGTACGGTTGGGGTGGTCCCTATAGTGTGGTTATAAAGGGTACGGTTGGGGTGGTCCCTATAGTGTGGTTATAAAGGGTACGGTTGGGGTGGTCCCTATAGTGTGGTTATAAAGGGTACGGTTGGGGTGGTCCCTATAGTGTGGTTATAAAGGGTACGGTTGGGTTGGTCCCTATAGTGTGGTTATAAAGGGTACGGTTGGGGTGGTCCCTATAGTGTGGTTATAAAGGGTACGGTTGGGGTGGTCCCTATAGTGTGGTTATAAAGGGTACGGTTGGGGTGGTCCCTATAGTGTGGTTATAAAGGGTACGGTTGGGATGGTCCCTATAGTGTGGTTATAAAGGGTACGGTTGGGGTGGTCCCTATAGTGTGGTTTTAAAGGGTACGGTTGGGATGGTTCCTATAGTGTTGTTATAAAGGGTACGGTTGGGGTGGTCCCTATAGTGTGTTTAAAAAGGGTGCGGTTGGAGTGGTCCCTATAGTGTGAATGTGGTTATAAAGGGTACGGTTGGGGTGGTCCCTATAGTGTGGTTATATAGGGTACGGTTGGGATGGTCCCTATAGTGTGGTTATAAAGGGTACGGTTGGGATGGTCCCTATATTGTGAATGTGGTTATAAAGGGTACGGTTGGGGTGGTCCTTATAGTGTGGTTATAAAGGGTACGGTTGGGTGGTCCTTATAGTGTGGTTATAAAGGGTACGGTTGGGGCGGTCCCTATAGTGTGGTTATAAAGGGTACGGTTGGGATGGTCCCTATAGTGTGGTTATATAGGGTACGGTTGGGATGGTCCCTATAGTGTGGTTATAAAGGGTACGGTTGGGGTGGTCCTTATAGTGTGGTTATAAAGGGTACGGTTGGGGTGGTCCCTATAGTGTGGTTATAAAGGGTACGGTTGGGGTGGTCCCTATAGTGTGTTTAAAAAGGGTGCGGTTGGAGTGGTCCCTATAGTGTGGTTATAAAGGGTACGGTTGGGGTGGTCCCTATAGTGTGGTTATAAAGGGTACGGTTGGGGTGGTCCCTATAGTGTGGTTATAAAGGGTACGGTTGGGGTGGTCCCTATAGTGTGGTTATATAGGGTACGGTTGGGATGGTCCCTATAGTGTGGTTATATAGGGTACGGTTGGGATGGTCCCTATAGTGTGGTTATAAAGGGTACGGTTGGGGTGGTCCCTATAGTGTGGTTATAAAGGGTACGGTTGGGGTGGTCCCTATAGTGTTAATGTGGTTATAAAGGGTACGGTTTCGGTATTCCCTATAGTGTGGTTATAAAGGGTACGGTTGGGATGGTCCCTATAGTGTGGTTATAATGGGTACGGTTGGGATGGTCCCTATAGTGTGGTTATAAAGGGTACGGTTGGGGTGGTCCCTATAGTGTGGTTATAAAGGGTACGGTTGGGGTGGTCCCTATAGTGTTAATGTGGTTATAAAGGGTACGGTTTCGGTATTCCCTATAGTGTGGTTATAAAGGGTACGGTTGGGGTGGTCCCTATAGTGTGGTTATAAAGGGTACGGTTGGGGTGGTCCCTATAGTGTGGTTATAAAGGGTGCGGTTGGGGTGGTCCCTATAGTGTGGTTATAAAGGGTACGGTTGGGGTGGTCCCTATAGTGTGGTTATAAAGGGTACGGTTGGGGTGGTCCCTATAGTGTGGTTATAAAGGGTGCGGTTGGGGTGGTCCCTATAGTGTGGTTATAAAGGGTACGGTTGGGGTGGTCCTTATAGTGTGGTTATAAAGGGTACGGTTGGGATGGTCCCTATAGTGTGGTTATAAAGGGTACGGTTGGGATGGTCCCTATAGTGTGAATGTGGTTATAAAGGGTACGGTTGGGATGGTCCCTATACTGTGGTTATAAAGGGTACGGTTGGGTTGGTCCCTATAGTGTGGTTATAAAGGGTACGGTTGGGGTTGTCCCTATAGTGTGGTTATAAAGGGTACGGTTGGGGTGGTCCCTATAGTGTGGTTATAAAGGGTACGGTTGGGATGGTCCCTATAGTGTGGTTATAAAGGGTACGGTTGGGTTGGTCCCTATAGTGTGGTTATAAAGGGTACGGTTGGGGTGGTCCCTATAGTGTGGTTATAAAGGGTACGGTTGGGGTGGTCCCTATAGTGTGTTTAAAAAGGGTGCGGTTGGAGTGGTCCCTATAGTGTGAATGTGGTTATAAAGGGTACGGTTGGGGTGGTCCCTATAGTGTGGTTATATAGGGTACGGTTGGGATGGTCCCTATAGTGTGGTTATAAAGGGTACGGTTGGGGTGGTCCCTATAGTGTGGTTATAAAGGGTACGGTTGGGATGGTCCCTATAGTGTGGTTATAAAGGGTACGGTTGGGATGGTCCCTATAGTGTGGTTATAAAGGGTACGGTTGGGATGGTCCCTATAGTGTGGTTATATAGGGTACGGTTGGGGTGGTCCTTATAGTGTGGTTATAAAGGGTACGGTTGGGATGGTCCCTATAGTGTGGTTATAAAGGGTACGGTTGGGGTGGTCCTTATAGTGTGGTTATAAAGGGTACGGTTGGGGTGGTCCCTATAGTGTGGTTATAAAGGGTACTGTTGGGATGGTCCCTATAGTGTGGTTATAAAGGGTACGATTGGGGTGGTCCCTATAGTGTGGTTATAAAGGGTACGGTTGGGATGGTCCCTATAGTGTGGTTATAAAGGGTACGGTTGGGGTGGTCCCTATAGTGTGGTTATAAAGGGTACGGTTGGGGTGGTCCCTATAGTGTGGTTATAAAGGGTACGGTTGGGGTGGTCCCTATAGTGTGGTTATAAAGGGTACGGTTGGGATGGTCCCTATAGTGTGGTTATAAAGGGTACGGTTGGGGTGGTCCCTATAGTGTGGTTATAAAGGGTACGGTTGGGGTGGTCCCTATAGTGTGGTTATAAAGGGTACGGTTGGGGTGGTCCCTATAGTGTGGTTATAAAGGGTACGGTTGGGATGCTCCCTATAGTGTGGTTTTAAAGGGTACGGTTGGGGTGGTCCCTATAGTGTGGTTATAAAGGGTACGGTTGGGGTGGTCCCTATAGTGTGGTTATAAAGGGTACGGTTGGGGTGGTCCCTATAGTGTGTTTAAAAAGGGTGCGGTTGGAGTGGTCCCTATAGTGTGAATGTGGTTATAAAGGGTATGGTTGGGGTGGTCCCTATAGTGTGGTTATATAGGGTACAGTTGGGATGGTCCCTATAGTGTGGTTATATAGGGTACGGTTGGGATGGTCCCTATAGTGTGGTTATAAAGGGTACGGTTGGGGTGGTCCCTATAGTGTGGTTATAAAGGGTACGGTTGGGGTGGTCCCTATAGTGTGGTTATAAAGGGTACGGTTGGGGTGGTCCCTATAGTGTGGTTATAAAGGGTACGGTTGGGGTGGTCCCTATAGTGTGGTTATAAAGGGTACGGTTGGGATGGTCCCTATAGTGTGGTTATAAAGGGTACGGTTGGGATGGTCCCTATAGTGTGGTTATAAAGGGTACGGTTGGGATGGTCCCTATAGTGTGGTTATAAAGGGTACGGTTGGGGTGGTCCCTATAGTGTGGTTATAAAGGGTACAGTTGGGGTGGTCCCTATAATGTGGTTATATAGGGTACGGTTGGGGTGGTCCCTATAGTGTGGTTTTAAAGGGTACGGTTGGGATGGTTCCTATAGTGTTGTTATAAAGGGTACGGATGGGGTGGTCCCTATAGTGTGTTTAAAAAGGGTGCGGTTGGAGTGGTCCCTATAGTGTGAATGTGGTTATAAAGGGTACGGTTGGGGTGGTCCCTATAGTGTGGTTATATAGGGTACGGTTGGGATGGTCCCTATAGTGTGGTTATAAAGGGTACGGTTGGGGTGGTCCCTATAGTGTGGTTATAAAGGGTACGGTTGGGGTATTCCCTATAGTGTTAATGTGGTTATAAAGGGTGCGGTTGCGGTATTCCCTATAGTGTGGTTATAAAGGGTACGGTTGGGGTGGTCCCTATAGTGTGGTTATAAAGGGTACGGTTGGGGTGGTCCCTATAGTGTGGTTATAAAGGGTACGGTTGGGATGGTCCCTATAGTGTGGTTATAAAGGGTACGGTTGGGATGGTCCCTATAGTGTGGTTATAAAGGGTACGGTTGGGGTGGTCCTTATAGTGTGGTTATAAAGGGTACGGTTGGGGTGGTCCCTATAGTGTGGTTATAAAGGGTACGGTTGGGGTGGTCCCTATAGTGTGGTTATAAAGGGTTCGGTTGGGGTGGTCCCTATAGTGTGGTTATAAAGGGTACGGTTGGGGTGGTCCCTATAGTGTGGTTATAAAGGGTACGGTTGGGGTGGTCCCTATAGTGTGGTTATAAAGGGTACGGTTGGGATGGTGCCTATAGTGTGGTTATAAAGGGTACGGTTTGGGTGGTCCTTATAGTGTAGTTATAAAGGGTACGGTTGGGGTGGTCCCTATAGTGTGGTTATAAAGGGTACGGTTGGGATGGTCCCTATAGTGTGGTTATAATGGGTACGGTTGGGGTGGTCCCTATAGTGTGGTTATAAAGGGTACGGTTGGGGTGGTCCCTATAGTGTGGTTATAAAGGGTACGGTTGGGATGGTCCCTATAGTGTGGTTATAAAGGGTACGGTTGGGATGGTCCCTATAGTGTGGTTATAAAGGGTACGGTTGGGTGGTCCTTATAGTGTGGTTATAAAGGGTACGGTTGGGGTGGTCCCTATAGTGTGGTTATAAAGGGTACGGTTGGGGTGGTCCCTATAGTGTGGTTATAAAGGGTACGGTTGGGATGGTCCCTATAGTGTGGTTATAAAGGGTACGGTTGGGTGGTCCTTATAGTGTGGTTATAAAGGGTACGGTTGGGGTGGTCCCTATAGTGTGGTTATAAAGGGTACGGTTGGGGTGGTCCCTATAGTGTGGTTATAAAGGGTACGGTTGGGATGGTGCCTATTTTGTGGTTATAAAGGGTACGGTTGGGATGGTCCCTATAGTGTGGTTATAAAGGGTACGGTTGGGGTGGTCCTTATAGTGTAGTTATAAAGGGTACGGTTGGGGTGGTCCCTATAGTGTGGTTATAAAGGGTACGGTTGGGATGGTCCCTATAGTGTGGTTATAATGGGTACGGTTGGGGTGGTCCCTATAGTGTGGTTATAAAGGGTACGGTTGGGGTGGTCCCTATAGTGTGAATGTGGTTATAAAGGGTACGGTTGGGGTGGTCCCTATAGTGTGGTTATAAAGAGTACGGTTGGGATGGTCCCTATAGTGTGAATGTGGTTATAAAGGGTACGGTTGGGGTGGTCCTTATAGTGTGGTTATAAAGGGTACGGTTGGGGTGGTCCCTATAGTGTGGTTATAAAGGGTACGGTTGGGGTGGTCCTTATAGTGTGGTTATAAAGGGTACGGTTGGGGTGGTCCCTATAGTGTGGTTATAAAGGGTACGGTTGGGATGGTCCCTATAGTGTGGTTATAAAGGGTACGATTGGGGTGGTCCCTATAGTGTGGTTATATAGGGTACGGTTGGGGTGGTCCCTATAGTGTGGTTATAAAGGGTACGGTTGGGGTGGTCCCTATAGTGTGGTTATAAAGGGTACGGTTGGGGTGGTCCCTATAGTGTGGTTATAAAGGGTACGGTTGGGGTGGTCCCTATAGTGTGGTTATAAAGGGTACGGTTGGGGTGGTCCCTATATTGTGGTTATAAAGGGTACGGTTGGGGTGGTCCCTATAGTGTGGTTATAAAGGGTACGGTTGGGATGGTCCCTATAGTGTTGTTATATAGGGTACGGTTGGGGTGGTCCCTATATTGTGGTTATAAAGGGTACGGTTTGGGTGGTCCCTATAGTGTGGTTATAAAGGGTACAGTTGGGGTGGTCCCTATAATGTGGTTATATAGGGTACGGTTGGGGTGGTCCCTATAGTGTGGTTTTAAAGGGTACGGTTGGGATGGTCCCTATAGTGTGGTTATAAAGGGTGCGGTTGGGGTGGTCCTTATAGTGTGGTTATAAAGGGTACGGTTGGGGTGGTCCCTATAGTGTTAATGTGATTATAAAGGGTACGGTTGCGTTATTCCCTATAGTGTGGTTATAAAGGGTACGGTTGGGGTGGTCCCTATAGTGTGGTTATAAAGGGTACGGTTGGGATGGTCCCTATAGTGTGAATGTGGTTATAAAGGGTACGGTTGGGGTGGTCCTTATAGTGTGGTTATAAAGGGTACGGTTGGGGTGGTCCCTATAGTGTGGTTATAAAGGGTACGGTTGGGATGGTCCCTATAGTGTGGTTATAAAGGGTACGGTTGGGATGGTCCCTATAGTGTGGTTATAAAGGGTACGGTTGGGGTGGTCCTTATAGTGTGGTTATAAAGGGTACGGTTGGGGTGGTCCCTATAGTGTGGTTATAAAGGGTACGGTTGGGATGGTCCCTATAGTGTGGTTATAAAGGGTACGATTGGGGTGGTCCCTATAGTGTGGTTATATGGGGTACGGTTGGGATGGTCCCTATAGTGTGGTTATAAAGGGTACGGTTGGGGTGGTCCTTATAGTGTGGTTATAAAGGGTACGGTTGGGGTGGTCCCTATAGTGTGGTTATAAAGGGTACGGTTGGGGTGGTCCCTATAGTGTGGTTATAAAGGGTTCGGTTGGGGTGGTCCCTATAGTGTGGTTATAAAGGGTACGGTTGGGGTGGTCCCTATAGTGTGGTTATAAAGGGTACGGTTGGGGTGGTCCCTATAGTGTGGTTATAAAGGGTACGGTTGGGATGGTGCCTATAGTGTGGTTATAAAGGGTACGGTTTGGGTGGTCCTTATAGTGTAGTTATAAAGGGTACGGTTGGGGTGGTCCCTATAGTGTGGTTATAAAGGGTACGGTTGGGATGGTCCCTATAGTGTGGTTATAATGGGTACGGTTGGGGTGGTCCCTATAGTGTGGTTATAAAGGGTACGGTTGGGGTGGTCCCTATAGTGTGGTTATAAAGGGTACGGTTGGGATGGTCCCTATAGTGTGGTTATAAAGGGTACGGTTGGGATGGTCCCTATAGTGTGGTTATAAAGGGTACGGTTGGGTGGTCCTTATAGTGTGGTTATAAAGGGTACGGTTGGGGTGGTCCCTATAGTGTGGTTATAAAGGGTACGGTTGGGGTGGTCCCTATAGTGTGGTTATAAAGGGTACGGTTGGGATGGTCCCTATAGTGTGGTTATAAAGGGTACGGTTGGGTGGTCCTTATAGTGTGGTTATAAAGGGTACGGTTGGGGTGGTCCCTATAGTGTGGTTATAAAGGGTACGGTTGGGGTGGTCCCTATAGTGTGGTTATAAAGGGTACGGTTGGGATGGTGCCTATTTTGTGGTTATAAAGGGTACGGTTGGGATGGTCCCTATAGTGTGGTTATAAAGGGTACGGTTGGGGTGGTCCTTATAGTGTAGTTATAAAGGGTACGGTTGGGGTGGTCCCTATAGTGTGGTTATAAAGGGTACGGTTGGGATGGTCCCTATAGTGTGGTTATAATGGGTACGGTTGGGGTGGTCCCTATAGTGTGGTTATAAAGGGTACGGTTGGGGTGGTCCCTATAGTGTGAATGTGGTTATAAAGGGTACGGTTGGGGTGGTCCCTATAGTGTGGTTATAAAGAGTACGGTTGGGATGGTCCCTATAGTGTGAATGTGGTTATAAAGGGTACGGTTGGGGTGGTCCTTATAGTGTGGTTATAAAGGGTACGGTTGGGGTGGTCCCTATAGTGTGGTTATAAAGGGTACGGTTGGGGTGGTCCTTATAGTGTGGTTATAAAGGGTACGGTTGGGGTGGTCCCTATAGTGTGGTTATAAAGGGTACGGTTGGGATGGTCCCTATAGTGTGGTTATAAAGGGTACGATTGGGGTGGTCCCTATAGTGTGGTTATATAGGGTACGGTTGGGGTGGTCCCTATAGTGTGGTTATAAAGGGTACGGTTGGGGTGGTCCCTATAGTGTGGTTATAAAGGGTACGGTTGGGGTGGTCCCTATAGTGTGGTTATAAAGGGTACGGTTGGGGTGGTCCCTATAGTGTGGTTATAAAGGGTACGGTTGGGGTGGTCCCTATATTGTGGTTATAAAGGGTACGGTTGGGGTGGTCCCTATAGTGTGGTTATAAAGGGTACGGTTGGGATGGTCCCTATAGTGTTGTTATATAGGGTACGGTTGGGGTGGTCCCTATATTGTGGTTATAAAGGGTACGGTTTGGGTGGTCCCTATAGTGTGGTTATAAAGGGTACAGTTGGGGTGGTCCCTATAATGTGGTTATATAGGGTACGGTTGGGGTGGTCCCTATAGTGTGGTTTTAAAGGGTACGGTTGGGATGGTCCCTATAGTGTGGTTATAAAGGGTGCGGTTGGGGTGGTCCTTATAGTGTGGTTATAAAGGGTACGGTTGGGGTGGTCCCTATAGTGTTAATGTGATTATAAAGGGTACGGTTGCGTTATTCCCTATAGTGTGGTTATAAAGGGTACGGTTGGGGTGGTCCCTATAGTGTGGTTATAAAGGGTACGGTTGGGATGGTCCCTATAGTGTGAATGTGGTTATAAAGGGTACGGTTGGGGTGGTCCTTATAGTGTGGTTATAAAGGGTACGGTTGGGGTGGTCCCTATAGTGTGGTTATAAAGGGTACGGTTGGGATGGTCCCTATAGTGTGGTTATAAAGGGTACGGTTGGGATGGTCCCTATAGTGTGGTTATATAGGGTACGGTTGGGGTGGTCCTTATAGTGTGGTTATAAAGGGTACGGTTGGGGTGGTCCCTATAGTGTGGTTATAAAGGGTACGGTTGGGATGGTCCCTATAGTGTGGTTATAAAGGGTACGATTGGGGTGGTCCCTATAGTGTGGTTATATGGGGTACGGTTGGGGTGGTCCCTATAGTGTGGTTATAAAGGGTACGGTTGGGGTGGTCCCTATAGTGTGGTTATAAAGGGTACGGTTGGGGTGGTCCCTATAGTGTGGTTATAAAGGGTACGGTTGGGGTGGTCCCTATATTGTGGTTATAAAGGGTACGGTTGGGGTGGTCCCTATAGTGTGGTTATAAAGGGTACGGTTGGGATGGTCCCTATAGTGTTGTTATATAGGGTACGGTTGGGGTGGTCCCTATAGTGTGGTTATAAAGGGTACGGTTTGGGTGGTCCCTATAGTGTGGTTATAAAGGGTACAGTTGGGGTGGTCCCTATAATGTGGTTATATAGGGTACGGTTGGGGTGGTCCCTATAGTGTGGTTTTAAAGGGTACGGTTGGGATGGTCCCTATAGTGTGGTTATAAAGGGTACGGTTGGGGTGGTCCCTATAGTGTGGTTATAAAGGGTACGGTTGGGGTGGTCCCTATAGTGTGTTTAAAAAGGGTGCGGTTGGAGTGATCCCTATAGTGTGAATGTGGTTATAAAGGGTTCGGTTGGGGTGGTCCCTATAGTGTGGTTATATAGGGTACGGTTGGGATGGTCCCTATAGTGTGGTTATAAAGGGTACGGTTGGGGTGGTCCTTATAGTGTGGTTATAAAGGGTACGGTTGGGGTGGTCCCTATAGTGTTAATGTGGTTATAAAGGGTACGGTTGCGGTATTCCCTATAGTGTGGTTATAAAGGGTACGGTTGGGGTGGTCCCTATAGTGTGGTTATAAAGGGTACGGTTGGGGTGGTCCCTATAGTGTTAATGTGGTTATAAAGGGTACGGTTGCGGTATTCCCTATAGTGTGGTTATAAAGGGTACGGTTGGGGTGGTCCCTATAGTGTGGTTATAAAGGGTACGGTTGGGGTGGTCCCTATAGTGTGGTTATAAAGGGTACAGTTGGGGTGGTCCCTATAATGTGGTTATATAGGGTACGGTTGGGGTGGTCCCTATAGTGTGGTTTTAAAGGGTACGGTTGGGATGGTTCCTATAGTGTTGTTATAAAGGGTACGGTTGGGGTGGTCCCTATAGTGTGGTTATAAAGGGTACGGTTTGGGTGGTCCCTATAGTGTGGTTATAAAGAGTACAGTTGGGGTGGTCCCTATAATGTGGTTATATAGGGTACGGTTGGGGTGGTCCCTATAGTGTGGTTTTAAAGGGTACGGTTGGGATGGTCCCTATAGTGTGGTTATAAAGGGTACGGTTGGGGTGGTCCCTATAGTGTGTTTAAAAAGGGTGCGGTTGGAGTGGTCCCTATAGTGTGAATGTGGTTATAAAGGGTACGGTTGGGGTGGTCCCTATAGTGTGGTTATATAGGGTACGGTTGGGATGGTCCCTATAGTGTGGTTATAAAGGGTACGGTTGGGGTGGTCCCTATAGTGTGGTTATAAAGGGTACGGTTGGGGTGGTCCCTATAGTGTTAATGTGGTTATAAAGGGTACGGTTGCGGTATTCCCTATAGTGTGGTTATAAAGGGTACGGTTGGGGTGGTCCCTATAGTGTGGTTATAAAGGGTACGGTTGGGGTGGTCCCTATAGTGTGGTTATAAAGGGTACGGTTGGGGTGGTCCCTATAGTGTGGTTATAAAGGGTACGGTTGGGATGGTCCCTATAGTGTGGTTATAAAGGGTACGGTTGGGATGGTCCCTATAGTGTGGTTATAAAGGGTACGGTTGGGGTGGTCCCTATAGTGTGGTTATAAAGGGTACGGTTGGGGTGGTCCCTATAGTGTGGTTATAAAGGGTACGGTTGGGGTGGTCCCTATAGTGTGGTTATAAAGGGTACGGTTGGGGTAGTCCCTATAGTGTGGTTATAAAGGGTACGGTTGGGGTGGTCCCTATAGTGTGGTTATAAAGGGTACGGTTGGGATGGTCCCTATAGTGTGGTTATAAAGGGTACGGTTGGGGTGGTCCCTATAGTGTGGTTATAAAGGGTACAGTTGGGGTGGTCCCTATAATGTGGTTATATAGGGTACGGTTGGGGTGGTCCCTATAGTGTGGTTTTAAAGGGTACGGTTGGGATGGTTCCTATAGTGTTGTTATAAAGGGTACAGTTGGGGTGGTCCCTATAGTGTGGTTATATAGGGTACGGTTGGGATGGTCCCTATAGTGTGGTTATAAAGGGTACGGTTGGGGTGGTCCCTATAGTGTGGTTATAAAGGGTACGGTTGGGATGGTTCCTATAGTGTTGTTATAAAGGGTACGGTTGGGGTGGTCCCTATAGTGTGGTTATATAGGGTACGGTTGGGATGGTCCCTATAGTGTGGTTATAAAGGGTACGGTTGGGGTGGTCCCTATAGTGTGGTTATAAAGGGTACGGTTGGGGTGGTCCCTATAGTGTTAATGTGGTTATAAAGGGTGCAGTTGCGGTATTCCCTATAGTGTGGTTATAAAGGGTACGGTTGGGGTGGTCCCTATAGTGTGGTTATAAAAGGTACGGTTGGGGTGGTCCCTATAGTGTGAATGTGGTTATAAAGGGTACGGTTGGGATGGTCCCTATAGTGTGGTTATAAAGGGTACGGTTGGGGTGGTCCCTATAGTGTGGTTATAAAGGGTACGGTTGGGGTGGTCCCTATAGTGTGGTTATAAAGGGTACGGTTGGGGTGGTCCCTATAGTGTGGTTATAAAGGGTACGGTTGGGGTGGTCCCTATAGTGTGGTTATAAAGGGTACGGTTGGGATGGTCCCTATAGTGTGGTTATATAGTGTACGGTTGGGGTGGTCCCTATACTGTGGTTATAAAGGGTACGGTTGGGGTGGTCCCAATAGTGTGGTTATAAAGGGTACGGTTGGGGTGGTCCCTATAGTGTGGTTATAAAGGGTACGGTTGGGGTGGTCCCTATAGTGTGGTTATAAAGGGTACGGTTGGGGTGGTCCCTATAGTGTGGTTATAAAGGGTACGGTTGGGATGGTGCCTATAGTGTGGTTATAAAGGGTACGGTTGGGATGGTCCCTATAGTGTGGTTATAAAGGGTGCGGTTGGAGTGGTCCCTATAGTGTGAATGTGGTTATAAAGGGTACGGTTGGGGTGGTCCCTATAGTGTGGTTATATAGGGTACGGTTGGGATGGTCCCTATAGTGTGGTTATAAAGGGTACGGTTGGGGTGGTCCCTATACTGTGGTTATAAAGGGTACGGTTGGGGTGGTCCCTATAGTGTGGTTATATAGGGTACGGTTAGGGTGGTCCCTATAGTGTGGTTATAAAGGGTACGGTTGGGGTGGTCCCTATAGTGTGGTTATAAAGGGTACGGTTAGGGTGGTCCCTATAGTGTGGTTATAAAGGGTACGGTTGGGGTGGTCCCTATAGTGTGGTTATAAAGGGTACGGTTGGGATGGTCCCTATAGTGTGGTTATAAAGGGTACGGTTGGGGTGGTCCCTATAGTGTGGTTATAAAGGGTACGGTTGGGGTGGTCCCTATAGTGTGGTTATAAATGGTACGGTTGGGGTGGTACCTATAGTGTGGTTATAAAGGGTACGGTTGGGGTGGTCCCTATAGTGTGGTTATAAAGGGTACGTTTGGGGTGGTCCCTATAGTGTGGTTATAAAGGGTACGGTTGGGATGGTCCCTATAGTGTGGTTATAAAGGGTACGGTTGGGATGGTCCCTATAGTGTGGTTATAAAGGGTACGGTTGGGATGGTCCCTATAGTGTGAATGTGGTTATAAAGGGTACGGTTGGGGTTGTCCCTATAGTGTGGTTATAAAGGGTACGGTTGGGGTGGTCCCTATAGTGTGAATGTGGTTATAAAGGGTACGGTTGGGGTTGTCCCTATACTGTGGTTATTAAGGGTACGGTTGGGGTGGTCCCTATAGTGTGGTTATAAAGGGTACGGTTGGGGTGGTCCCTATAGTGTGGTTATAAAGGGTACGGTTGGGATGGTCCCTATAGTGTGAATGTGGTTATAAAGGGTACGGTTGGGGTTGTCCCTATAGTGTGGTTATAAAGGGTACGGTTGGGGTGGTCCCTATAGTGTGGTTATAAATGGTACGGTTGGGGTGGTACCTATAGTGTGGTTATAAAGGGTACGGTTGGGGTGGTCCCTATAGTGTGGTTATAAAGGGTACGTTTGGGGTGGTCCCTATAGTGTGGTTATAAAGGGTACGGTTGGGATGGTCCCTATAGTGTGGTTATAAAGGGTACGGTTGGGATGGTCCCTATAGTGTGGTTATAAAGGGTACGGTTGGGATGGTCCCTATAGTGTGAATGTGGTTATAAAGGGTACGGTTGGGGTTGTCCCTATAGTGTGGTTATAAAGGGTACGGTTGGGATGGTCCCTATAGTGTGAATGTGGTTATAAAGGGTACGGTTGGGGTTGTCCCTATACTGTGGTTATTAAGGGTACGGTTGGGGTGGTCCCTATAGTGTGGTTATAAAGGGTACGGTTGGGGTGGTCCCTATAGTGTGGTTATAAAGGGTACGGTTGGGATGGTCCCTATAGTGTGAATGTGGTTATAAAGGGTACGGTTGGGGTTGTCCCTATAGTGTGGTTATAAAGGGTACGGTTGGGGTGGTCCCTATTGTGTGGTATAAATGGTTCGGTTGGAGTGGTCCCTATAGTTAGGTTATAAAGGGTACGGTTGGGGTGGTCCCTATAGTGTGGTTATAAAGGGTACGGTTGGGGTGGTCCCTATAGTGTGGTTATAAAGGGTACGGTTGGGGTGGTCCCTATAGTGTGGTTATAAAGGGTACTGTTGGGGTGGTCCCTATAGTGTGGTTATAAAGGGTACGGTTGGGGTTGTCCCTATAGTGTGGTTATATAGGGTACGGTTGGGGTGGTCCCTATAGTGTGGTTCTAAAGGGTATGGTTGGGCTGGTCCCTATAGTGTGGTTATAAAGGGTACGGTTGGGATGGTCCCTATAGTGTGGTTATAAAGGGTACGGTTGGGGTGGTCCCTATAGTGTGGTTATAAAGGGTACGGTTGGGGTGGTCCCTATAGTGTGGTTATAAAGGGTACGGTTGGGATGGTCCCTATAGTGTGGTTATAAAGTGTACGGTTGGGATGGTCCCTATAGTGTGGTTATAAAGGGTACGGTTGGGGTGGTCCCTATAGTGTGGTTATAAAGGGTACGGTTGGGGTGGTCCCTATAGTGTGGTTATAAAGGGTACGGTTGGGATGGTCCCTATACTGTGGTTATTAAGGGTACGGGAGGGGTGGTCCCTATAGTGTGGTTATAAAGGGTACGGTTGGGGTGGTCCCTATAGTGTGGTTATAAAGGGTACGGTTGGGGTGGTCCCTATAGTGTGGTTATAAAGGGTACGGTTGGGGTGGTCCCTATAGTGTGGTTATAAAGGGTACGGTTGGGGTGGTCCCTATAGTGTGGTTATAAAGGGTACGGTTGGGATGGTCCTTATAGTGTGGTTATAAAGGGTACGGTTGGGATGGTCCCTATAGTGTGGTTATAAAGGGTACGGTTGGGATGGTCCCTATAGTGTGGTTATAAAGGGTACGGTTGGGGTGGTCCCTATATTGTGGTTATAAAGGGTACGGTTGGGATGGTCCCTATAGTGTGAATGTGGTTATAAAGGGTACGGTTGGGGTTGTCCCTATAGTGTGGTTATAAAGGGTACGGTTGGGGTGGTCCCTATTGTGTGGTATAAAGGGTTCGGTTGGAGTGGTCCCTATAGTGTGGTTATAAAGGGTACGGTTGGGGTGGTCCCTATAGTGTGGTTATAAAGGGTACGGTTGGGGTGGTCCCTATAGTGTGGTTATAAAGGGTACGGTTGGGGTGGTCCCTATAGTGTGGTTATAAAGGGTACGGTTGGGATGGTCCCTATAGTGTGGTTATAAAGGGTACGGTTGGGTTGGTCCCTATAGTGTGGTTCTAAAGGGTATGGTTGGGCTGGTCCCTATAGTGTGGTTATAAAGGGTACGGTTGGGATGGTCCCTATAGTGTGGTTCTAAAGGGTACGGTTGGGGTGGTCCCTATAGTGTGGTTATAAAGGGTACGGTTGGGATGGTCCCTATAGTGTGGTTCTAAAGGGTACGGTTGGGGTGGTCCCTATAGTGTGGTTCTAAAGGGTATGGTTGGGCTGGTCCCTATAGTGTGGTTATAAAGGGTACGGTTGGGATGGTCCCTATAGTGTGGTTATAAAGGGTACGGTTGGGGTGGTCCCTATAGTGTGGTTATAAAGGGTACGGTTGGGGTGGTCCCTATAGTGTGGTTATAAAGGGTACGGTTGGGTTGGTCCCTATAGTGTGGTTCTAAAGGGTATGGTTGGGCTGGTCCCTATAGTGTGGTTATAAAGGGTACGGTTGGGATGGTCCCTATAGTGTGGTTATAAAGGGTACGGTTGGGGTGGTCCCTATAGTGTGGTTATAAAGGGTACGGTTGGGATGGTCCCTATAGTGTGGTTCTAAAGGGTACGGTTGGGGTGGTCCCTATAGTGTGGTTATAAAGGGTACGGTTGGGATGGTCCCTATAGTGTGGTTATAAAGGGTACGGTTGGGGTGGTCCCTATAGTGTGGTTATAAAGGTTACGGTGGGGTGGTCCCTATAGTGTGGTTATAAAGGGTACGGTTGGGATGGTCCCTATAGTGTGAATGTGGTTATAAAGGGTACGGTTGGGGTTGTCCCTATAGTGTGGTTATAAAGTGTACGGTTGGGGTGGTCCCTATAGTGTGGTTATAAAGGGTATGGTTGGGCTGGTCCCTATAGTGTGGTTATAAAGGGTATGGTTGGGCTGGTCCCTATAGTGTGGTTCTAAAGGGTATGGTTGGGCTGGTCCCTATAGTGTGGTTATAAAGGGTACGGTTGGGATGTTCCCTATAGTGTGGTTATAAAGGGTACGGTTGGGGTGGTCCCTATAGTGTGGTTATAAAGGGTACGGTTGGGGTGGTCCCTATAGTGTGGTTATAAAGGGTACGGTTGGGTTGGTCCCTATAGTGTGGTTCTAAAGGGTATGGTTGGGCTGGTCCCTATAGTGTGGTTATAAAGGGTACGGTTGGGATGGTCCCTATAGTGTGGTTATAAAGGGTACGGTTGGGGTGGTCCCTATAGTGTGGTTATAAAGGGTACGGTTGGGATGGTCCCTATAGTGTGGTTCTAAAGGGTACGGTTGGGGTGGTCCCTATAGTGTGGTTATAAAGGGTACGGTTGGGATGGTCCCTATAGTGTGGTTATAAAGGGTACGGTTGGGATGGTCCCTATAGTGTGGTTATAAAGGGTACGGTTGGGGTGGTCCCTATAGTGTGGTTATAAAGGTTACGGTGGGGTGGTCCCTATAGTGTGGTTATAAAGGGTACGGTTGGGATGGTCCCTATAGTGTGAATGTGGTTATAAAGGGTACGGTTGGGGTTGTCCCTATAGTGTGGTTATAAAGTGTACGGTTGGGGTGGTCCCTATAGTGTGGTTATATAGGGTACGGTTGGGATGGTCCCTATAGTGTGGGTATAAATGGTACGGAAGGATGGTCCCTATAGTGTGGTTATAAAGGGTACGGTTGGGGTGGTCCCTATAGTGTGGTTATAAAGGGTACGGTTGGGGTGGTCCCTATAGTGTGGTTATAAAGGGTATGGTTGGGTTGGTCCCTATAGTGTGGTTATAAAGGGTACGGTTTGGGTGGTCCCTATAGTGTGGGTATAAAGGGTACGGTTGGGATGGTCCCTATAGTGTGAATGTGGTTATAAAGGGTACGGTTGGGGTTGTCCCTATAGTGTGGTTATAAAGTGTACGGTTGGGGTGGTCCCTATAGTGTGGTTATAAAGGGTACGGTTTGGGTGGTCCCTATAGTGTGGGTATAAAGGGTATGGTTGGGGTGGTCCCTATAGTGTGGTTATAAAGGGTACGGTTGGGGTGGTCCCTATAGTGTGGTTATAAAGGGTACGGTTGGGGTGGTCCCTATAGTGTGAATGTGGTTATAAAGGGTACGGTTGGGGTGGTCCCTATAGTGTGGTTATAAATGGTACGGTTGGGATGGTCCCTATAGTGTGGTTATAAAGGGTACGGTTGGGGTGGTCCCTATAGTGTGGTTATAAAGGGTACGGTTGGGGTGGTCCCTATAGTGTGGTTATAAAGGGTACGGTTGGGGTGGTCCCTATAGTGTGAATGTGGTTTTAAAGGGTACGGTTGGGGTGGTCCCTATAGTGTGAATGTGGTTATAAAGGGTTGCTAGACTCACCTCTACCTCTCTCCCCCCTCCCCCCCGGGCCAGAGACAGTGTAATACGGTGTTACTATGTTGAAGTGGAGTTGGCATACATGAGTGTATCATGAGACAGACACAATAGAGAAGAGCTTTTCACAGGGAGTCCAATGTAGGGATGTCATTGTCTTACTGTTGTTTTGTGGTTGAATTCCATAAGTGGTTGATCAGAGGCTTTTCTCTCTTGTGGTGTGACGTTGGAAGACGTTCATTCCTTTCTGTAGGTAGTTAAGTACTATCTTTGAGTAGTAACTTTCTGTAGACCCAAGTTAAGTACTATCTTTGGGTAGTAACTTTCTGTAGACTCAAGTTAAGTACTATCTTTGGGTAGTAACCTTCTGTAGACCCAAGTTAAGTAGTATCTTTGAGTAGTAACTTTCTGTAGACCTAAGTCAAGTAGTGTCGTTGAGTAGTAACTTTCTGTAGACCTAAGTTAAGTACTATCTTTGAGTAGTACTATCTTTGAGTAGTACTATCTGTCACGATCGTCATTCATAGAGGAGGACCAAGGCGCAGCGTTGAATGCGAACATTTTATTATTTAGAATGATCACACGATCAAAACAACAAAACGAAAACGTGACGTCCCTGGTTACATAAACAAACCAACACGGAACAAAAACCCACAACCACAAAGGGAAAACATACAGTTTAAATATGGCTCCCAATCAGAGACAACCAGCCAACAGCTGACACTCGTTGCCTCTGATTGGGAGTCACTCAGGCAAACATAGAATACAACAAACTAGAATGAACACCAACATAGAAATACACACATAGAAATGAACACACCCTGGCTCAACATAATGAGTCCCAGAGCCAGGGTGTGACACTATCTTTGAGTAGTAACTCTCTGTAGACCTAAGTTAAGTACTATCTTTGGTTAGTAACTTTTTTGAAATCATTTCTGTGGTTGTTGGTATTTTATCCTAATGTTGATTTATCTTCATTAAGCTTGTCTTATTCCATAATATAATGTGGATTTATCTTCTTTAACTAAAGTCGGGGTCAGATAGACTATAGATAGAGGGTTGAATGTCTTTGTGTGGTCAGTGGGGTGTTGGTTTGTCTGAGAGAGAATGTGATAATACTATTGACCAGGCCTATACGGAATCCCATAGGGCTCTGGTCTAAAGTAGTGCACTATATAGGGAATAGGGCCCTGGTCTAAAGTAGTGCACTATATAGGGAATAGGGCCCTGGTCTAAAGTAGTGTACTACATAGGGAATAGGGCCCTGGTCTAAAGTAGTGCACTACATAGGGAATAGGGCCCTGGTCTAAAGTAGTGCACTACATAGGGAATAGGGCCCTGGTCTAAAGTAGTGCACTATATAGGGAATAGGGTGCTGGTCTAAAGTAGTGTACTACATAGGGAATAGGGCCCTGGTCTAAAGTAGTGCACTATATAGGGAATAGGGTGCTGGTCTAAAGTAGTGTACTACATAGGGAATAGGGTGCCATTTGGGACATAAGCTTTATCAGTTACCGTTGACCTGTGAGTGACCCTCTGTCTCCGTCTCTCCTGTCAGATATGATGAATGGGTCAAAGCTGACAAGATCGTACGTCCGACCAATAAGAATGTTCAGAAGATCAAGCATCGCAAGAAAATAAAGGTAGGAGAAATATTCATTAAAAACATATATTTTTTGAAATTCTATTTTGCATATAGCCATTTCAAATGAATATACAGAATATACAGTTGTGTTTGTGTCTATGAAGATGACATGAGGTCACCACAACATCCCTCTGGAGGCCTAAACATGGTGTGTTCCTCCCCTCCCAGAACAAAGTGGAGAGAGAGCGCAACCGCCTGGAACGACTGAACGCGGACCTGGGGAGTCCGTCCCCCAACAACCTACGTGTCCCCCGCCCCTCCTCCAAACTCCTCGGCTCTATCTCAAGTCCCGGCTCCGCCCACGAGCGCCATGTCTTCTCCAAGATGGAGGATGGTGAGAACCAAGGGACTCTGACTCTGCAGTCTCCAGTCTGCAGCCATTGGCTGGCTGGTTACTTGAAAAATAAAATAGGAGTGACGGAGACGACAACGCGTGTTCCAAAGACTAATTTATTTAACCTAAAACATTTAATAAAGACATTAATAGTACAATATTATGGGGAATGAGAGGGCTACACAGCAGTGATTGAATTAAGCATGAGTTGAGGTGTTCAGATGCTTGACTTAAGTCCATGATGAGTTGAGGTGTTCAGATGCTTGACTTAAGTCCATGATGAGTTGAGGTGTTCAGATGCTTGACTTAAGTCCATGATGAGTTGAGGTGTTCAGATGCTTGACTTAAGTCCATGATGAGTTGAGGTGTTCAGAGGCTTGACTTAAGTCCATGATGAGTTGAGGTGTTCAGAGGCTTGACTTAAGTCCATGATGAGTTGAGGTGTTCAGAGGCTTGACTTAAGTCCATGATGAGTTGAGGTGTTCAGAGGCTTGACTTAAGTCCATGATGAGTTGAGGTGTTCAGAGGCTTGACTTAAGTCCATGATGAGTTGAGGTGTTCAGAGGCTTGACTTAAGTCCATGATGAGTTGAGGTGTTCAGAGGCTTGACTTAAGTCCATGATGAGTTGAGGTGTTCAGATGCTTGACTTAAGTCCATGATGAGTTGAGGTGTTCAGATGCTTGACTTAAGTCCATGATGAGTTGAGGTGTTCAGAGGCTTGACTTAAGTCCATGATGAGTTGAGGTGTTCAGAGGCTTGACTTAAGTCCATGATGAGTTGAGGTGTTCAGAGGCTTGACTTAAGTCCATGATGAGTTGAGGTGTTCAGAGGCTTGACTTAAGTCCATGATGAGTTGAGGTGTTCAGAGGCTTGACTTAAGTCCATGATGAGTTGAGGTGTTCAGAGGCTTGACTTAAGTCCATGATGAGTTGAGGTGTTCAGATGCTTGACTTAAGTCCATGATGAGTTGAGGTGTTCAGATGCTTGACTTAAGTCCATGATGAGTTGAGGTGTTCAGAGGATTCAGTGCAGGACAGGCTCATCATGGATGGATGGTTTTGGAGAAGAGCTCAACTCTTCCACTGAGGGCAGGACAGGATTTGACTGGGAAGACAAAAAACAATAACACACAGTTAGACAAAAGAGCTAAGAATGAGTTAGTCCAAGCAAGGCTTATAATCACATTGTTGTGTAATAATGTGTTTGTGTATGTGACTAACTCTACATACAGTAATGAGAGAAAATTGACAGGGTTACTCAGTGCTTGGAGAGCAAACATTCAAAGGATGAGAGGACACATGAGACATGGCTTCAGTTCATATCACCTCTTAGTCAAGGAACAGGAGGGGACTTAGCTGGAGTGGTCATCACCTCTTAGTCAAGGAACAGGAGGGGACTTAGCTGGAGTGGTCATCACCTCTTAGTCAAGGAACAGGAGGGGACTTAGCTGGAGTGGTCATCACCTCTTAGTCAAGGAACAGGAGGGGACTTAGCTGGAGTGGTCATCACCTCTTAGTCAAGGAACAGGAGGGGACGCTGGAGTGGTCATCACCTCTTAGTCAAGGAACAGGAGGGGACTTAGCTGGAGTGGTCATCACCTCTTAGTCAAGGAACAGGAGGGGACGCTGGAGTGGTCATCACCTCTTAGTCAAGGAACAGCAAAGATACAGCAAAAGATGGTGATGACATTGCAACTCAGTAGATTCTAGTCAGCCTGCAAAGTAAACACTTCTAAGGTAGCAAAGATACAGAGCCTTCAGAAAGTATTCAGACCCCTTGACCTTTTCCACATCTTGTTGTTACAGCCTGAATTTAAAATGGATTCAATTGAGATGTTTTGTCACTAGCCTACACACAATACCCCATAATGTCAAAGTTGAATTGTTTTTCGATTTATCTTTACAAATTAATTCGAAATGAAAAGCTGAAATGTCTTGAGTCAATAACTTTTCAACCCCTTTGTTATGGCCAGCCTATAAGTTCAGGAGTCACATAATAAGTTGCATGGACTCACTCTGTGTGCAATGATAGTGTTTAACATGATTTTTTAGTGACTACCTCATCTCTGTACCCCACACATACAATTATCTGTAAGGTCCCTAAGTCGAGCAGTGAATTTCAAACACAGATTCAACCACACAGACCAGGGAGGTTTTCCAATGCCTCGCAAAGAAGGGCACCTATTGGTAGATGGGTTTAAAAAAAAAGAAGAAAAAAAGCAGACATTGAATATCCCTTTGAGTATGATGAAGTTATTAATTACAAGTTGGATGGTGTATCAATACACCAAGTCACTACAAAGATACAGGCATCTTTCCTAACTCAGTTGCCGGAGAGGAAGGAAACTGCTCAGGGATTTCACCATGAGGCCAATGGTGACTTTAAAACAGTTACAGAGTTTAATGGCTGTGATAGGAGAAAACTGAGGATGGATCAACAACATTGTAGTTACTCCACAATATTAACCTAATTGACAGAGTGAAAAGGAAGCCTGTACAGAATACAAATATTCCAAACATGCATCCTGTTTGCAGCAAGGCACTAAAGTAAAACTGAAAAAAGATTGGCAAAGTAATTAACTTTATGTCCTGAATACAAAGTTTTATGTTTGGAGCAAATCCAACACAACACATCACTGAGTACCGCTCTCCATATTTTCAAGCATGGTGGTGGCTGCATCATGTTATGAGTATGGTTCTAATCGTTAAGGAATGGAGAGCTTTTCGGGATAAATGGAGGAAAACCTGGTTCAGTCTGCTTTCCACCAGACAATGGGAGAGGAATTCACCTTTCAGCAGGACAATAACCTAAAACACAAGGCCAAATCTACACTGGAGTTGCTTACCGAGAACACGGTGAATGTTCCTGAGTGGCCGAGTTACAGTTTTGACTTAAATCTACTTGAAAATCTATGGCAAGACCTGAAAATGGTTGTCTAGCAATTGTCAACAAACAATTTGACAGAGCTTAAAGAATTTTGAAAAGAATAATGGGCAAATGTTGCACAATCCAGGTGTGCAAAGCTCTTAGAGACTCGAGTCAATGTGCTGGGGTACAGGTTAGTCGGGGTAATTTGTACATGTAGGTAGGGGTAAAGTGACTATGCATAGATAATAAACAACTGAAACAATGTATTTGAGAGACAACAAGTGCCCATTGCGCAAATGTATTTATGTTTTCAATACATATTGGAGACAAAATATAGTTTCCATGTTGTCAACAGTCGAAGCCAACACCGTCTGTTTTGCCCCATAGTTGTGCACGCCTCGGATTTGTTGCTAAAGTATGTATGAAAAAAAAAATATATATATATATATATATAATTATTCACTCACTAACTGTAAGTCGCTCTGGATAAGAGCGTCTGCTAAATGACTAAAATGTAAATGTAAACAGCGAGTAGGGGCTCAATGCAAATAGTCTGGGTGGCCATTTTATTAATTGTTCAGCAATCTTATGGCTTGGGGGTAGAAGCTGTTAAGGAGCCTTTTGGACCTAGACTTGGTGCTCCGGTACAGCTTGCTGTGCGGTAGCAGAGAGAACAGTCTATGACTAGGGTGACTGGAGTCTTTGACCATTTTTGGGGCCTTCCTCTGACACCGCCTAGTATATAGGTCCTGGATGGCAGGAAGCTTGGCCCCAGTGATGTACTTGGCCGTACACACTACATTCTGTAGCGCCTTGCGGTCGGATGCAGAGCAGTTGCCATACCAGGCGGTGATGCAACTGGTCAGGATGCTCTCGATGGTGCAGCTGTAGAACTCTTTGTGGATCTGGGGACCCTTGCCAAATATTTTCTGTCTCCTGAGGGGGAAAGGTGTTGTCGTGCCCTCTTCACAACTGTCTTGGTGTGTTTGGACCATGATAGTTTGGTGTGTTTGGACCATGATAGTTTGTTGGTGATGTGGAGTCGTGCTTGGCCACAGGGAGTACAGGAGGGGACTAAGCATATATTTCATTTTTTATAAATTTGCAAAAATTTCTACAAACATGTTTTCACTTTGTAATTATGGAGTATTGTGTGTAGATGGGAGAGAAATAATTTAAATGAATTCATTTTGAATTCAGGCTGTAACACAACAAAATATGGAATTAGTCACGGGGTATGAATACATTCTGAAGGCAATTTTGAGTTTAGTCATATTTACATTTCCTGAAGAAAATTAGTGGGCTTGCTTCAGCTTAATAAAAATATTTGTTGCCTACCATAGCCATTTGATCTTTTGATATATTGAATGAGTGAATTATTTCAAAAGGCATAAAACGTATTTGGTTGTAATATTACAATGTTTCACATCAAGGGTGGTCAACCATCCTCCAGGAGAGCTAATGGGTGGTCAGCCATCCTCCAGGAGAGCTAATGGGTGGTCAGCCATCCTCCAGGAGAGCTAATGGGTGGTCAGCCATCCTCCGGGAGAGCTAATGGGTGGTCAGCCATCCTCCAGGAGAGCTAATGGGTGGTCAGCCATCCTCCAGGAGAGCTAATGGGTGGTCAGCCATCCTCCAGGAGAGCTAATGGGTGGTCAGCCATCCTCCAGGAGAGCTAATGGGTGGTCAACCATCCTCCAGGAGAGCTAATGGGTGGTCAGCCATCCTCCAGGAGAGCTAATGGGTGGTCAGCCATCCTCCAGGAGAGCTAATGGGTGGTCAGCCATCCTCCAGGAGAGCTAATGGGTGGTCAACCAATCCTCCAGGAGAGCTAATGGGTGGTCAGCCATCCTCCAGGAGAGCTAATGGGTGGTCAGCCATCCTCCAGGAGAGCTAATGGGTGTGCAGACTGTTGTTCCAGTCCCCCTCTAACAAACCACATTTTAGCTGCTCAACTGGACCTTGATAAATAGATTGCTCTGATGTGTTTGAGCAGGGCTGGATCAAAAGCCTGCACACCCAGTAGCTCTCCAGACTGAGGGTGTGTTTTATACAGTAGCCTAACAGGGATTCTACTTTGTGGAGGGTTAACAAGGAGATGGTACAGAGGGATCAGAGGGCAGTTTTCCACATCACTGACTTTTTTATACAGGGCAAATGGTTTTTATATATACATACAGTGCATTCAGAAAGTATTCAGACCCCTTCCCCTTTTCCACATTTTGTTTCGTTACATCCTTATTCTAAAATGGATTAAATAAATAAAATATCCTCATAAATCTACACACAATACCCCATAATGACAAAGTGAAAACAGGTTTTTAGAAATGTTTGCACATTTATTAAAAATAAAAAACAGATACCTTATTTACATAAGTATTCAGACCCTTTGCAATGAGACTCGAAATTGAGCAGGTGCAGCCTGTTTCCATTGATCATCCTTGAGATGTTTCTACAACTTGATTGGAGTCCACCTGTGGTAAATTCAATTGATTGGACATGACTTGGAAAGGCACACACCAGTCTATATAAGGTCCCACAGTTGACAGTTCAAGTCAGTGCAAAAACCAAGCCATGAGGTCGAAGGAATTGGCCGTAGAGCTCCAAGAAAGGATTGTGTCGAGGCACAGATCTGGGGAAGGATACCAAAAAATGTCTGAAGCATTGAAGGTCCCCAAGAACACAGTGGCCTTCATCATTCTTAAATGGAAGAAGTTTAGAACCACCAAGACTCTTCCTAGAGCTGGCCGCCCGGCCAAACTGAGCAATCGGGGTAGAAGGGCCTTGGTCAGGGAGGTGACCAAGAACCCGATGGTCACTCTGACAGAGCTCTAGAGTTCCTCTGTGGAGATGAGAGAACCTTCCAGAAGGACAACCATCTCTGCAGCACTCCACCAATCAGGCCTTTATGGTAGAGTGGCCAGACGGAAGCCACTCCTCAGTAAAAGGCACAACAGCCCACTTGGAGTTTGCCAAAAGGCACCTAAAGGACTCTCAGACCATGAGAAACAAGATTCTCTGGTCTGATGAAACCAAGATTTAACTCTTTGGCCTGAATGCCAAGCGTCACGTCTGGAGGAAACCTGGCACCATCCCTACGGTGAAGCATGGTGGTGGCAGCATCATGCTGTGGGGATGTTTTTCAGCCGCAGGAACTGGGAGACTAGTCAGGATCAAGGCAAAGATGAACGGAGCAAAGTACAGAGAGATCCTTGATGAAAACCTGCTGAGGACCTCAGACTGGGGTGAAGGTTCACTTTCCAACAGGACAACAACCCTAAGCACACAGCCAAGACAATGCAGGAGTGGCTTCAGGAAAATTCTCTGAATGTCCTTGAGTGGCCCAGCCAGAGCCCAGACTTGAACCCGATCGAACATCTCTGGAGAGACCTGAAAATAGCTGTGCAGTGACGCTCCCCATCCAACCTGACAGAGCTTGAGAGGATCTGCAGAGAAGAATGGGAGAAACTCCTCATATACAGGTGTGCCAAACTTGTAGCGTCATACCCAAGAAGACTTGAGGCTGTAATCGCTGCCAAAGGTGCGTCAACAAAGTACTGAGTAAAGGGTTTGAATACTTATGTAAATGTTATATTTCTGTTTTTTATTTTTAATAAATCAGCAAAAATCTCTAAAAACCTGTTTTTGCTTTGTCATTGTGGGGTATTGTGTGTAGATTGAGTAAAAAAAAAACTATGTAATCCATTTTAGAATAAGGCTGTAACGTAACAAAATGTGGAAAAAGTGAAGGGGTCTGAATACCTTCCGAATGCACTGTACGTACAGTTGAAGTCTGAAGTTTACAGACACTTAGGTTGGAGTCATTAAAACTTGTTTTTCAACCACTCCACAAATGTCTTGTTAACAAACTATAGTTTTGGCAAGTCGGTTAGGACATCTACTTTGTGCATGACACAAGTAATTTCTCCAACAATTGTTTACAGACAGATTATTTCACTTATAATTCACTGTATCACAATTCCAGTGGGTCAGAAGTTTACATACACTAAGTTGACTGTGCCTTTTAAACAGCTTGGAAAATTCCAGAAAATGATGTCATGGCTTTAGAAGCTTCTGATAGGCTAATTAACATCATTTGAGTCAATTGGAGGTGTACCTGTGGATGTATTTCAAGGCCTACCTTCAAGCTCAGTGCCTCTTTGCTTGACATCATGGGAAAATCTAAAGAAATCAGCCAAGACCTCATAAAAAAATTGTAGACCTCCACAAGTCTGGTTCATCCTTGGGAGCAATTTCCAAACGCCTGAAGGTACCATGTTCATCTGTACAAACAATAGTACGCAAGTATAAACACCATGGGACCACGCAGCAGTCATACCGTTCAGGAAGGAGACACGTTCTGTGTCCTAGAGATGAACGTACTTTGGTGCGAAAAGTGCAAATCAATCCCAGAACAACAGCAAAGGACCTTGTGAAGATGCTGGAGGAAACAGGTACAAAAGTATCTATATCCACAGTAAAACGAGTCCTATATTGACATAACCTGGAAGGCTGCTCAGCAAGGAAGAAGCCACTGCTCCAAAACCACCATAAAAAAGCCAGACTACGGTTTGCAACTGCACATGGGGACAAAGATCGTACTTTTTGGAGAAATGTCCTCTGGTCTGATGAAACAAAAATAGAACTGTTTGGCCATAATGACCATCGTTATGTTTGGAGGAAAAAGGGGGTTGTTGCAAGCCGAAGAACACCATCCCAACCGTGAAGCACGGGGGTGGCAGCATCATGCTGTGGGGGTGCTTTGCTGCAGGAGGGACTGGTGCACTTCACAAAATAGATGGCATCATGAGGAAGGAAAATTATGTGGATATATTGAAGCAACATCTCAAGACATCAGTCAGGAAGTTAAAGCTTGGTCGCAAATGGGTCTTCCAAATGGACAATGACCCCAATCATACTTCCAAAGTTGTGGCAAAATGGCTTAAGGACAACAAAGTCAAGGTATTGGAGTGGCCATCACAAAGCCCTGACCTCAATCCTATAGAAAATGTGTGGGCAGAACTGAAAAGGCGTGTGCGAGCAAGGAGGCCTACAAACCTGACTCAGTTACACCAGCTCTGTCAGGAGGAATGGGCCAAAATTCACCCAACTTATTGTGGGAAGCTTTTGGAAGGCTACCTGAAACATTTTACCCAAGTTAAACAATTTAAAGGCAATGCTACAAATACTAATTGAGTGTATGTAAACTTCTGACCCACTGGGAATGTGATGAAAGAAATAAAAGCTGAAATAAATCATTCTCTCTACTATTATTCTGACATTTCACATTCTTAAAATAAAGTGGTGATCCTAACTGACCTAAAACAGGGAATTTTTACTAGGATTAAATGTCAGGAATTGTGAAAAACAGAGTTTAAATGTATTTGGCTTAGGTGTATGTAAACTTCCGACTTCAACTGTACATAGACGCCACCGATTGTTGGTCATGGAAATTTGGGTTAGGGGTTAGGGGTTAGGGGTTAGGGTTAGGGGTTAGGGTTAGGGTTAGGGTTAGGGGTTAGGGTTTGGGTTAGGGTTAGGGTAAAGTCATTAAATTCCATCTGTCAAAATGTATATGAACCCTTAAACAAGTAAGGGTACTTTGAGGCCAAGGGTAGTGTACTGACTCCAATGCCATTGGAAAATGTAGAAGAGTTTTCTGGAATGAAAGAGACCTAAAGTCCTGGTCCATTAATAGATTAGGATTGTATTTAATTCCAAACAACTCTATTTCATTCCAGAAGTCTCCTAGACTGACTGCTATTATATTATGTGGTATAAAAACCATGCTGTTGTTTCCTTTCAGGCTCAGATAGTTCAACAGATGACATTGACCACCAGGATGAGGAGGGTGATTGTGAGGACGAAGATGACCGTCCAGTGGGGCGCGGCGGTCTCAGAAAGGGGGGTCCCCCCGAACCACCTCACGCCTCAGACTGCTGGGAGGGTACCGCACCTACTGATGTCCCCAAAACCCCATCGGTCACAGGAAATAGCCAAGAACCAATCAACAAAGATGCCCCGGAGGCGGTGAAACGGCGTAGCCAACCAGAGTTTGAGGCTGAGATGGAGGGGCCGGGTAGCTCAGCCTCCAGGAAGAGGAATTCAGAGGGAGCAACCGTGGAGTGGTCTGAACGCACCCCTAAAGGACCCCCGTCCAAAACCAAGCTCCCCACCCGGAGCACCAGGAACACTGACTGGCTGCCGAGAGACTCCCCCAGGAAGGCAGAGGAGAGAGGAGTAGGAGGGCCAGGGGAGGAGAGAGGAGGAGGAGGAGGGGGGCCGGAGGAGGAGAGAGGAGGACCAGCAGGAGGAGGCTCTTCTAGTAGCAGCTCAGACGATGAAGGAGGAGCACCACCTCCCTCTGATACCAACCAATCAGAGGAGGCCGACCGAGACAGAGACCGACCCAGTTCCTGTCCGAAACCCAAACCTTCCCCCTCCAAGAAGTACAACGGCATGAAGGACAAGACCGTCAAAGGAGGCGGGGGTGGCAGTGGCGCCCGCCCTGCGGGATTCTGGGAGATCCCTGAGAAGAGGGCCAAGATGGCTGCTACAGCGGATGAGAGGGAGAGACAGGTGGGTGGGGGGCGCACCAAGGGCCAGAAGGATGTGTGGTCCACTATTCAGGCCCAGTGGCCCAAGAAGACCCTGAAGGAGCTGTTCTCTGACTCAGACACAGAGGCTGCTAACTCCCCTCCTCCCACTGGACCGGCCCAGTCCTCCTCATCAGACCTGGAGGAGAGGGAGAGCAGGGGGGAGCGGGACGGGGAGGGAGACGAGGCAGGAGGAGGAGGAGGCCCGGAGAAGGAGGACCCCGAGACCACAGAGGAGAACCAGGAGAAGGAGAAGAGGAGAGAGCAGGAGGAGTTCCCCTCCAGCGGCTCTAACTCAGTCCTCAACACCCCTCCTACCACCCCAGAGTCCCCCTCCATGGGGGGTAGTGGTAGTGGGGCCATGGAGCAGGGCTCTGGGACTGGTTCAAACTGGACTCAGCCCTCCTCTCCTCCACCCTCCACAGGGGCCCCTGCCCTGGGTAAAACGCCCTCCTCTGACCCTTTGACTCCAGGACATGCCAACCCCATGCCGGAGGAAGGCGGTGGGGGTCGCAGTGACACGGGGGAGGTGGAGAGTCTGGGAGGGGAGCTGAAGGACCAGGACCTGCCCCCAGGTAAGGGCGTGGGGCGGGGCGGCAGGTTGACTAGTTCAGGAGTCAGACTCTATGGAGGCAGTAGATACCCAGCGGGGTGGCTCCTAACACGCTCTGGCACCGTATCATTCCTTGCGGAGCCGTGGTGGCAGTGTAGTGGCTTGGTGCCTTGATCTGCTCTGTAGGCTGTGCATCAAAGTAGCATATTCTGGATTAATAACCAAATATAATCTCAGCGACCGTTCAAACAATAAACCATTTGAAAGTTTGAAAGTCTAGAAATGCATGGACCGGTATCATGTTACCAAAAGGTGTCCCATTCCCCAGAACCTCTGGCATAGCACACGCACACGCATGTAGATCTATGCATGTGAAGCTTAAGAGGTCCGGACTACTGCTGCTTCTCTGTTCTACCTGATCACCATGTGGACCCACCTGGTGTCCCAGGTCTAAACCAGTCCCTGATTAGAGGGGAAACACCCACCTGGTGTCCCAGGTCTAAATCAGTCCCTGATTAGAGGGGAATCACCCACCTGGTGTCCCAGGTCTAAATCAGTCCCTGATTAGAGGGGAATCACCCACCTGGTGTCCCAGGTCTAAATCAGTCCCTGGTTAGAGGGGAATCACCCACCTGGTGTCCCAGGTCTAAACCAGTCCCTGATCAGAGGGGAATCACCCACCTGGTGTCCCAGGTCTAAATCAGTCCCTGATTAGAGGGGAATCACCCACCTGGTGTCCCAGGTCTAGACCAGTCCCTGATTAGAGGGGAATCACCCACCTGGTGTCCCAGGTCTAAACCAGTCCCTGGTTAGAGGGGAATCACCCACCTGGTGTCCCAGGTCTAAATCAGTCCCTGGTCACAGGGGAATCACCCACCTGGTGTCCCAGGTCTAAATCAGTCCCTGGTCAGAGGGGAATCACCCACCTGGTGTCCCAGGTCTAAATCAGTCCCTGGTTAAAGGGGAATCACCCACCTGGTGTCCCAGGTCTAAACCAGTCCCTGGTTAAAGGGGAATCACCCACCTGGTGTCCCAGGTCTAAACCAGTCCCTGGTTAAAGGGGAATCACCCACCTGGTGTCCCAGGTCTAAATCAGTCCCTGGTTAAAGGGGAATCACCCACCTGGTGTCCCAGGTCTAAACCAGTCCCTGATTAGAGGGGAATCACCCACCTGGTGTCCCAGGTCTAAATCAGTCCCTGGTCACAGGGGAATCACCCACCTGGTGTCCCAGGTCTAAATCAGTCCCTGATTAGAGGGGAATCACCCACCTGGTGTCCCAGGTCTAAATCAGTCCCTGATTACAGGGCGAGAATGAACACCAGCAGTGGAACTGGCTTGAGGTCCAGATTAGAATTTGAGAGGCCTAGTGGTTAGAGAAGCGGGCCAGCGACTGGAAGTTTGCCGTGTCCGAATCCCATGTCCGACTGCTCCCAAACATCTCCAAGCGAATTAGTGTTTGTGTGTGTATATCGGAGGGATATTGTACAGCAGAAGACGAATTTCAGTCTCGTATGGATCAATAAAGCATTCTTCTTATTCTGGTCCAGACCAGGATCAACACCATGAGTGGTCAGGGGCCTTCCTCCCAGACCACGGTCCAGGTAGCCTGTCCTCCAACTCTCCCTGCAGTCTGGAACTCAGTAGTAGCAGTCGGCATGACAACACTGAACACAAAGCCAAAGGTAAGGAACTGGCTGCTCCCCTCGACAGTTCAGCTGTCAGGCTTGTTTGTTAACATTATCTCTTCTGTTCTGTTGCCTAAATTAGATAATGCATCGTGAATGGAAGTTATTCCATCAGATTATTGACTGGGTCGTACTGCAGATGGTAGAGAAATCTTCAGATCTGAATAGTTATAGTTATGGGTGTAGGGCCTAGAAATGCATGCTTAATTGATGGTGGATATTTTATGTAATTTTGAACCAAATCAGGAACATTAGTGTTACATTAATTTAATGGCAGGTATACCTTTACAGAGGATTTCTTCTCCAGCCAGTCCTACTTCATGTAATCAAATTACTTGAAGTTACCTGATTTTCAGACAAATTACTCCTAACAGGGCTCTACAGTGCCACCATTTTACTCGCATATGCGCCTAAATATTTTGCTGTGCGACCAGTGCTCCTAGAAAATGGAGGACTCTGGCTTTATTACTCTACAACATTCGGAGAGTGCGACCCTGCCTTACACAGGAAGCGGCGCAGGTCCTGGTCCAGGCACTTGTCATCTCCCGTCTGGACTACTGCAACTCGCTGTTGGCTGGGCTCCCTGCCTGTGCCATTAAACCCCTACAACTCATCCAGAATGCCGCAGCCCGTCTGGTGTTCAACCTTCCCAAGTTCTCTCACGTCACCCCCCTCCTCCGCACACTCCACTGGCTTCCAATTGAAGCTCGCATCCGCTACAAGACCATGGTGCTTGCCTTTGGAGCAGTGAGGGGAACGGCACCCCTGTACCTTCAGGCTCTGATCAGTCCCTACACCCAAACGAGGACATTGCGTTCATCCACCTCTGGCCTGCTGGCTCCCCTTCCTCTGCGGAAGCACAGCTCCCCCTCAGCCCAGTCAAAACTGTTCGCTGCTCTGGCACCCCAATGGTGGAACAAGCTCCCTCACGACGCCAGGACAGCGGAGTCACTCACCACCTTCCGGAGACATTTGAAACCCCACCTCTTTAAGGAATACCTGGGATAGGCTAAAGTATTCCTTCTAACCCCCCCCCCCCCCCCCCCCCCCAAAATTGTAAAGTGGTTATCCCACTGGCTATAGGGTGAACGCACCAATTTGTGAGTCGCTCTGGCTAAGAGCGTCTGCTAAATGACGTTAATGTGCCCTTGAGCAAGGCACTTAACCCTAATTGCTCCTGTAAGTCGCTCTGGTTAAGAGCGTCTGCTAAATGACTAAAATGTAAATGTAAATGTAAATTACCTCAAACATTTTGCATTGTGCTCCTAACTTCCTTTGGTGCTCCTACATGTTTCATCTAAGGCTCCTAAAGAAACGTCCTGACTAAGTTGTTGCAGTATCTCTCTACTTCAGTCTTTCAACACCTCTAGAGGAACGACTGGAGGCCCCTTTAGTAGGCCCACGGACCAATTTCACATAAAACAAATTGTTTTTTATATATACATACAGTGCATTCGGAAAGTATTCAGACCCCTTCCCTTTTTCCACATTTTGTTACGTTACAGCCTTATTCTAAAATTGATTAAATAAATAAAAATCCTCATCAATCTACACACAATAAATACCCCATAAGGACAAAGCGAAAACAGGATTTTATTCAGACCCTTTGCTATGAGACTCAGGTGAATCCGGTTTCCATTGATCATCCTTGAGATGTTTCTACAACTTGATTGGAGTCCACCTGTGGAAAATTCAATTGATTGGACATGATTTGGAAAGACACACACCTGTCTATATAAGGTCCCACAGATGACCGTGCATGTCAGAGCAAAAACCAAGCCATGAGGTTGAAGGAATTGTCCGTAGAGCTCCAAGAAAGGATTGTGTCGAGGCACAGATCTGGGGAAGGGTACCAAAAAAATTCTGCAGCATTGAAGGTCCCCAAGAACACAGTGGCCTTCATCATTCTTAAATGGAAGAAGTTTGGAACCACCAAGACTCTTCCTAGAGCTGGCCGCCCGGCCAAACTGAGCAATCGGGGTAGAAGGGCCTTGGTCAGGGAGGTGACCAAGAACCCGATGGTCACTCTGACAGAGCTCTAGAGTTCCTCTGTGGAGATGGGAGAAGCTTCCAGAAGGACAATCAGGCCTTTATGGTAGAGTGGCCAGACGGAAGCCACTCCTCAGTAAAAGGCACGACAGCCCGCTTGGAGTTTGCCAAAAGGCACCTAAAGACTCTCAGACAATGAGAAACAAGGTTCTCTGGTCTGATGAAACCAAGATTGAACTCTTTGGCCTGAATGCCAAGCGTCACGTCAGGAGGAAACCTGGCACCATCCCTACGGTGAAGCATGGTGGTGGCAGCATCATGCTGTGGGGATGTTTTTCGGTGTGGAAGAACTTGACTGGCCTGCACAGAGCCCTTACCTAAACCCCATTGAACACCTTTGGGATGAATTGGAACGCCGACTGCGAGCCAGGCCTAATCGCCCAACATCAGTGCCCGACCTCACTAATGCTCGTGGCTGAATGGAAGCAAATCCCCACAGCAATGTTCCAACATCTAGTGGAAAGCCTTCCCAGAAGAGTGGAGGCTGTTATAGCAGCAAAGGGGGGACCAACTCCATATTAATGCCCATGATTTTGGAATGAGATGTTCGACGAGCAGGTCTCCACATACATTTGGTCATGTAGTGTATTTACAGTGGCTTGTGAAAGTATTCACCCCCCTTGGCATTTTTCCTATATTGTTGCCTTACAACCTGGAATTAAAATTGATTTTTTGGGGGTGTGTATCATTTTATTTACACAACATGCCTACCACTTTGAAGACGCAAAATATTTTTTATTGTGAAACAAACAAGAAATAAGACAAAAAAACAGAAAACTTGAGTGTGCATAACTATTCACCCCCCCCAAAGTCAATACTTTGTAGAGCCACCTTTTGCAGCAATTACAGCTGCAAGTCTCTTGGGGTATGTCTCTATAAGCTTGGCACATCTAGCCACTGGGATTTTTGCCCATCCTTCAAGGCAAAACTGCTCCAGCTCCTTCAAGTTTGATAGGTTCCGCTGGTGTACAGCAATCTTTAAGTCATACCACGTATTCTCAATTGGATTGAGGTCTGGGCTTTGACTAGGCCATTCCAATACATTTAAATGTTTCCCCTTAAACCACTCGAGTGTTGCTTTAGCAGTATGTTTAGGGTCAATGTCCTGCTGGAAGGTGAACCTCCGTCCCAGTCTCAAATCTCTGGAAGACAGAAACAGGTTTCCCTCCAGAATTTCCCAGTATTTAGCGCCATCCATCATTCCTTCAATTCTGACCAGTTTCCCAGTCCCTGCCGATGAAAAACATCCCCACAGCATGATGCTGCCACCACCATGCTTCACTGTGGGGATGGTGTTCTCGGGGTGATGAGAGGTGTTGGGTTTGCGCCAGACATAGCGTTTTCTGACCAGAGTACCTTCTTCCATATGTTTGGGGAGTCTCCCACATGCCTTTTGGCGAACACCAAACGTGTTTGCTTATTTTTTTCTTTAAACAATGGCTTTTTCAGCTCCTTCAGGGTTATCTTTGGTCTCTTTGTTGCCTCTCTGATTAATGCCCTCCTTGCCTGGTCCGTGAGTTTTGGTGGGCGGCCCTCTCTTGGCAGGTTTGTTGTGGTGCCATATTCTTTCAATTTTTTTATAATGGATTTAATGGTGCTCCGTGGGATGTTCAAAGATTATGTGACAGATCATGTGACACTTAGATTGCACACAGGTGGACTTTTTAAAACGAATTATGTGACTTCTGAAAGTAATTGGTTGCACCAGATCTTATTTAGGGGCTTCATAGCAAAGGGGGTGAATACATATGCACGTACCACTTTTCCGTTATTTTTTTTAAACAAGTTATTTTTTTATTTTCACTTCACCAATTTGGACTATTTTGTGTATGTCCATTACATGAAATCCAAATAAAAATCAATTTAAATTACAGGTTGTAATGCAAGAAAATACGAAAAACGCCAAGGGGGCTGAATACTTTTGCAAGGCACTGAACAAAAATATAAATGCAACATGCAACAGTTTTAAAAGATTTTACTGAGTTACAGTTCATTTAAGGACTCTATTTGGGCTCAATTTATTGTTCAGAGTTAGAATATTCTGCGAGGCATGCAAGACAGATTACCAAAACAGATTACCAAGACAGATTACCAAGACATTTGCATAGGGTTCTGCCTTCCCCATCCTCTCTCTCCCCATTTAGTTCCGTTAAAGAAACGTTTTGCAACAGAATCGGCGCGAGGGAGAGAGTGGAGGGGGCAGGCAGAACCGTGCGTCTGTTTTGGTAATCTGTTTTGGTAATCTGTCTTGTATGTTTTGCAAATTCACCTCTTCCTCTCTGGTTTTATTTAAATGACACATCTTTCCCCAGGCCTTTATAGCCTGTCTAGTTAGGCTTAAACGTCGTAGTTGAAGTGACAGAAAGCTGAGCAGAGATTGAATACTCTCCTGTTCCTTTTTCCATTTTAGTTTGGAGATATTTGACAGGCTTTGTTAATACACTTTCACTTAGTCTCACTGTCCTCCCTGTTCTACTGTCCTCCCTGTTTCACTGTCCTCCCTGTCTCACGGTCCTCCCTGTCTCACTCTCCTCCCTGTTTCACTGTCCTCCCTGTCTCACTGTCCTCCCTGTCTCACTGTCCTCCCTGTCTCACTCTCCTCCCTGTCTCCCCTGTCACCCGGTCTCACTGTCCTCCCTGTCTCACTGTCTCATGTCCTCCCTGTTTCACTGTCTCCCTGTTGCACTGTCCTCCCTGTCTCACTGTCCTCACTATCTCACTCTCCTCCCTGTCTCATGTCCTCCCTGTCTCCCTGTTTCACTGTCTCCCTGTCTCACGGTCCTCCCTGTCTCACTCTCCCTTCTGTCCTCCCTGTCTCATGTCCTCCCTGTCTCCCTGTTTCACTGTCTCCCTGTTTCACTGTCCTCCCTGTCACTGTCCTCGCTGTCACCCTGTCTTCCCTGTCACCCGGTCTCACTGTCCTCACTGTCCTTCCTGACTCACTGTCCTCCCTGGTCTCACTGTCCTCACTGTCTTCCCTGGTCTCACTGTCTTCCCTGGTCTCACTGTCCTCCCTGGTCTCACTGTCCTCCCTGGTCTCACTGTCCTCCCTGGTCTCACTGTCCTCACTGTCCTCCCTGGTCTCACTGTCCTCACTGTCTTCCCTGGTCTCACTGTCTTCCCTGGTCTCACTGTCTTCCCTGGTCTCACTGTCCTCCCTGGTCTCACTGTCCTCCCTGGTCTCACTGTCCTCCCTGGTCTCACTGTCCTCACTGTCTTCCCTGGTCTCACTGTCCTCCCTGGTCTCACTGTCCTCCCTGGTCTCACTGTCCTCCCTGGTCTCACTGTCCTCACTGTCCTCCCTGGTCTCACTGTCCTCACTGTCTTCCCTGGTCTCACTGTCTTCCCTGGTCTCACTGTCCTCCCTGGTCTCACTGTCTTCCCTGGTCTCACTGTCCTCCCTGGTCTCACTGTCCTCCCTGGTCTCACTGTCCTCACTGTCTTCCCTGGTCTCACTGTCCTCCCTGGTCTCACTGTCTTCCTGTCTTCCCCTTCCAGTGTCTGCCAGTCACAAGCGTCAGAAGGATCAGCAGGCAGGTGGAGCAGCAAAGAGGCACAAGCCAAACAGAAAGAGCTCAGTGCCTCCCAAGAAGAACAACAACAGGAAACCTGGTAATGAAGAGAGTGAGCTCCCTGTCTTTCACAGCACCCACTAGTTACTGAGGGCTACGCTAGGGCTGGTGAATCTGGCCAGGATATATCAGGATATATCAAGCATCTCAGTAGGAGTACTGGTCTAGGATCAGTTTAGTCTTTTGGATCATAATGAATAAGATTATATTAATAGGAGGGACCCGATCCTAGATCAGCACTCTGAGATGCTTGATACATACGGCCCCTGACTGGTTTTCCTCTGGCCTCACTCTCCTATTGCTCTCTCTCTCTGGTTTCCTCTGGCCTCACTCTCCTATTGCTCTCTCTCTCTGGCATCTGGCTTCCTCTGGCCTCACTCTCCTATTGCTCTCTCTTTCTGGCATCTGGCTTCCTCTGGCCTCACTCTCCTATTGCTCTCTCTTTCTGGCATCTGGCTTCCTCTGGCCTCACTCTCCTATTGCTCTCTCTTTCTGGCATCTGGCTTCCTCTGGCCTCACTCTCCTATTGCTCTCTCTTTCTGGCATCTGGCTTCCTCTGGCCTCACTCTCCTATTGCTCTCTCTTTCTGGCATCTGGCTTCCTCTGGCCTCACTCTCCTATTGCTCTCTCTTTCTGGCATCTGGCTTCCTCTGGCCTCACTCTCCTATTGCTCTCTCTTTCTGGCATCTGGCTTCCTCTGGCCTCACTCTCCTATTGCTCTCTCTTTCTGGCATCTGGCTTCCTCTGGCCTCACTCTCCTATTGCTCTCTCTTTCTGGCATCTGGCTTCCCCTGGCCTCACTCTCCTATTGCTCTCTCTTTCTGGCATCTGGCTTCCCCTGGCCTCACTCTCCTATTGCTCTCTCTTTCTGGCATCTGGCTTCCTCTGGCCTCACTCTCCTATTGCTCTCTCTCTCTGGCATCTGGCTTATCTGGCCTCACTCTCCTATTGCTCTCTCTTTCTGGCATCTGGCCTCCTCTGGCCTCACTCTCCTATTGCTCTCTCTTTCTGGCATCTGGCTTCTTCTGGCCTCACTCTCCTATTGCTCTCTCTTTCTGGCATCTGGCTTCCTCTGGCCTCACTCTCCTATTGCTCTCTCTTTCTGGCATCTGGCTTCCTCTGGCCTCACTCTCCTATTGCTCTCTCTTTCTGGCATCTGGCTTCCTCTGGCCTCACTCTCCTATTGCTATCTCTTTCTGGCATCTGGCATCCTCTGGCCTCACTCTCCTATTGCTCTCTCTTTCTGGCATCTGGCTTCCTCTGGCCTCACTCTCCTATTGCTCTCTCTTTCTGGCATCTGGCTTCCTCTGGCCTCACTCTCCTATTGCTCTCTCTTTCTGGCATCTGGCTTCCTCTGGCCTCACTCTCCTATTGCTCTCTCTTTCTGGCATCTGGCTTCCTCTGGCCTCACTCTCCTATTGCTCTCTCTTTCTGGCATCTGGCTTCCTCTGGCCTCACTCTCCTATTGCTCTCTCTTTCTGGCATCTGGCTTCCTCTGGCCTCACTCTCCTATTGCTCTCTCTTTCTGGCATCTGGCTTCCTCTGGCCTCACTCTCCTATTGCTCTCTCTTTCTGGCATCTGGCTTCCTCTGGCCTCACTCCTATTGCTCTCTCTTTCTGGCATCTGGCTTCCTCTGGCCTCACTCTCCTATTGCTCTCTCTTTCTGGCATCTGGCTTCCTCTGGCCTCACTCTCCTATTGCTCTCTCTTTCTGGCATCTGGCTTCCTCTGGCCTCACTCTCCTATTGCTCTCTCTTTCTGGCATCTGGCTTCCTCTGGCCTCACTCTCCTATTGCTCTCTCTTTCTGGCATCTGGCTTCCTCTGGCCTCACTCTCCTATTGCTCTCTCTTTCTGGCATCTGGCTTCCTCTGGCCTCACCCTCCTATTGCTCTCTCTTTCTGGCATCTGGCTTCCTCTGGCCTCACTCTCCTATTGCTCTCTCTTTCTGGCATCTGGCTTCCTCTGGCCTCACTCTCCTATTGCTCTCTCTTTCTGGCATCTGGCTTCCTCTGGCCTCACCCTCCTATTGCTCTCTCTTTCTGGCATCTGGCTTCCTCTGGCCTCACTCTCCTATTGCTCTCTCTTTCTGGCATCTGGCTTCCTCTGGCCTCACTCTCCTATTGCTCTCTCTTTCTGGCATCTGGCTTCCTCTGGCCTCACTCTCCTATTGCTCTCTCTCTCTGGCATCTGAAATGATCAGAGCCACAGTTAGATCAGCTGTAGAACAAGCTGTGCTTTTATAGAAGCACGTCTTCTAATGTTCATTCTAACAACTCTCCAAGCACCAGCAATTACCAACGAAGCAATTCATCTACTTGTAAAAGTTGTTACAATGAAAATTACAATTGTAGCTAATTCATATTATTATTATTATTATTATTATTATTATTATTATTATTATTATATCTTCCTTCTATTCTGACTCCTCCCTATTGTCCCCCCCCTCCCCTCCCCTCCCCCACCCCTCCCACTCCCCACTCCCCTCCCCCCTCCCCCCTCCCCTGCCACTGCCCTGCCACTCCACTCCACTCCCCTCCCCCCTCATTTCCCCTCCCCCACCCCTCCCACTCCCCTCCCCCCTCCCCTGCCACTGCCCTGCCACTCCACTCCACTCCCCTCCCCCACCCCGCCCCTCCCACTCCCCACTCCCCTCCCCCTCGCCCCTCCCATCCCTGCCCCTCCCCTGCCCGCCCCGCCCCTCCCCTGCCCCTCCCCTCCAGCCCACAGCAGTGACAGTGAAGACCAGTTATTGGGTGAGAGCATGGCTGAGACCCATGGTGCAGCAGACCTGAAGGGGTCCATCTCCCCCAACTGTCTCGGACAGGGTGAGGGACGCACCCCTCCATCCAGCCAGAAGTACCACAAGCAGCAGCAGCATAGGGTCCCCCCCCACCCCCATGGTAGAACACCATCCGTCTACAAGTGGAGCTTCCAGATGTGTAAGTGTGCCGATACCAACTACAGTATACACAGAGCCTCAACCAACCCTGGCTGTCTTTCACAGAGCCTCAACCAACCCTGGCTAACTTTCACAGAGCCTCAACCAACCCTGGCTGTCTTTCACAGAGCCTCAACCAACTATGGCTGTCTTTCACTGAGCCTCAACCAACCCTGGCTGTCTTTCACAGAACCTCAACCAACCCTGGCTGTCTTTCACAGAGCCTCAACCAACCCTGGCTGTCTTTCACAGAGCCTCAACCAACTATGGCTGTCTTTCACTGAGCCTCAACCAATCCTGGCTGTCTTTCACAGAGCCTCAACCAACCCTGGCTGTCTTTCACAGAGCCTCAACCAACCCTGGCTGTATTTCACAGCACCTCAACCAACCCTGGCTGTCTTTCACAGCACCTCAACCAACCCTGGCTGTCTTTCACAGAGCCTCAACCAACCCTGGCTGTCTTTCACAGAGCCTCAACCAACCCTGGCTGTCTTTCACAGAGCCTCAACCAACTATGGCTGTCTTTCACAGAGCCTCAACCAACCCTGGCTGTCTTTCACAGAGCCTCAACCAACCCTGGCTGTCTTTCACAGAGCCTCAACCAACCCTGGCTGTCTTTCACAGAGCCTCAACCAACCCTGGCTGTCTTTCACAGAGCCTCAACCAACCCTGGCTGTCTTTCACAGAGCCTCAACCAACTATGGCTGTCTTTCACTGAGCCTCAACCAACCCTGGCTGTCTTTCACAGAACCTCAACCAACCCTGGCTGTCTTTCACAGAGCCTCAACCAACCCTGGCTGTCTTTCACAGAGCCTCAACCAACTATGGCTGTCTTTCACTGAGCCTCAACCAACCCTGGCTGTCTTTCACAGAGCCTCAACCAACCCTGGCTGTCTTTCACAGAGCCTCAACCAACCCTGGCTGTATTTCACAGCACCTCAACCAACCCTGGCTGTCTTTCACAGCACCTCAACCAACCCTGGCTGTCTTTCACAGAGCCTCAACCAACCCTGGCTGTCTTTCACAGAGCCTCAACCAACCCTGGCTGTCTTTCACTGAGCCTCAACCAACCCTGGCTGTCTTTCACAGAGCCTCAACCAACCCTGGCTGTCTTTCACAGAGCCTCAACCAACCCTGGCTGTCTTTCACAAAACCTCAACCAACCCTGGCTGTCTTTCACAGAGCCTCAACCAACTATGGCTGTCTTTCACTGAGCCTCAACCAACCCTGGCTGTCTTTCACAGAGCCTCAACCAACCCTGGCTGTCTTTCACAGAGCCTCAACCAACCCTGGCTGTCTTTCACAGAGCTTCAACCAACTCTGGCTGTCTTTCACAGAGCCTCAACCAACCCTGGCTATCTTTCACAGAACCTCAACCAACCCTGGCTGTCTTTCACAGAGCCTCAACCAACCCTGGCTGTCTTTCACAGAACCTCAACCAACCCTGGCTGTCTTTCACAGAGCCTCAACCAACCCTGGCTGTCTTTCACAGAGCCTCAACCAACCCTGGCTGTATTTCACAGCACCTCAACCAACCCTGGCTGTCTTTCACAGAGCCACCAACCCCTCCAGATTGATGCTAGCTACAGGAATTCTCATTTACCTTCCGTTTACAACCAACCAGATTGTCTGTTACTATACAGGTAGACTTGCCAGACATAGAGCCCTTTGTGATCACACAGAGGACTGTGGAGAGAGGACTGACTAGTGTTATACTGTTTGGTTTAGATTTATACTCTGAAACACCCCACTGAGTCCTCTCCTTTCAATGTTTCTACTCTGAAACACCCCACTGAGTCCTCTCCTTTCAATGTTGTTCCTCTCTTCCCCTAGCGGACCTGGAGAAGATGTGTAGTCTGGAGAGGATTTCCTTCCTCCAGGAGAAGCTGCAGGACATCAGGAACCACTACCTGTCTCTCAAGTCTGAGGTGGCGTCCATCGACAGACGACGTAAACGCATCAAGAAGAAAGAGAGAGAGAGTGAGTCATCACAATTGACAGTTTATTTGCTACCAGAGCTGTTATGGTAACCACAATAAACAGAGGGAGAAAGAAATGTAGTTTCTAACCATGTACTACTGTATCTGGAGACCAAGACAATCCCTGTTAACCATGTAGCTGGAGACCAAGACATTCCCTGTTAACCATGTAGTACTGTATCTGGCGACCAAGACAATCCCTGTTAACCATGTAGCTGGAGACCAAGACAATCCCTGTTAACCATGTAGTACTGTAGCTGGAGACCAAGACAATCCCTGTTAACCATGTAGCTGGAGACCAAGACAATCCCTGTTAACCATGTAGTACTGTAGCTGGAGACCAAGACAATCCCTGTTAACCATGTAGTACTGTAGCTGGAGACCAAGACAATCCCTGTTAACCCTGTAGCTGGAGACCAAGACAATCCCTGTTAACCATGTAGCTGGAGACCAAGACAATCCCTGTTAACCCTGTATCTGGAGACCAAGACAATCCCTGTTAACCATGTAGTACTGTATCTGGAGACCAAGACAATCCCTGTTAACCATGTAGTACTGTATCTGGAGACCAAGACAATCCCTGTTAACCATGTAGCTGGAGACCAAGACAATCCCTGTTAACCATGTAGCTGGAGACCAAGACATTCCCTGTTAACCATGTAGTACTGTATCTGGAGACCAAGACAATCCCTGTTAACCATGTAGCTGGAGACCAAGACAATCCCTGTTAACCATGTAGTACTGTATCTGGAGACCAAGACAATCCCTGTTAACCATGTAGCTGGAGACCAAGACAATCCCTGTTAACCATGTAGTACTGTAGCTGGAGACCAAGACAATCCCTGTTAACCATGTAGTACTGTATCTGGAGACCAAGACAATCCCTGTTAACCATGTAGTACTATATCTGGAGACCAAGACAATCCCTGTTAACCATGTTGTACTGTATCTGGAGACCAAGACAATCCCTGTTAACCCTGTATCTGGAGACCAAGACAATCCCTGTTAACCCTGTATCTGGAGACCAAGACAATCCCTGTTAACCATGTAGCTGGAGACCAAGACAATCCCTGTTAACCCTGTAGCTGGAGACCAAGACAATCCCTGTTAACCATGTAGTACTGTATCTGGAGACCAAGACAATCCCTGTTAACCATGTAGTACTGTATCTGGAGACCAAGACATTCCCTGTTAACCATGTAGTACTGTATCTGGAGACCAAGACAATCCCTGTTAACCCTGTAGCTGGAGACCAAGACAATCCCTGTTAACCATGTAGTACTGTAGCTGGAAACCAAGACAATCCCTGTTAACCATGTAGCTGGAAACCAAGACAATCCCTGTTAACCATGTAGTACTGTATCTGGAGACCAAGACAATCCCTGTTAACCATGTAGTACTGTATCTGGAGACCAAGACAATCCCTGTTAACCATGTAGTACTGTATCTGGAGACCAAGACAATCCCTGTTAACCATGTAGCTGGAGACCAAGACAATCCCTGTTAACCATGTAGTACTGTAGCTGGAGACCAAGACAATCCCTGTTAACCCTGTACCTGGAGACCAAGACAATCCCTGTTAACCATGTAGTACTGTAGCTGGAGACCAAGACAATCCCTGTTAACCATGTAGTACTGTAGCTGGAGACCAAGACAATCCCTGTTAACCATGTAGTACTGTATCTGGAGACCAAGACAATCCCTGTTAACCATGTAGTACTGTAGCTGGAGACCAAGACAATCCCTGTTAACCATGTAGTACTGTATCTGGAGACCAAGACAATCCCTGTTAACCATGTAGCTGGAGACCAAGACAATCCCTGTTAACCCTGTATCTGGAGACCAAGACAATCCCTGTTAACCATGTAGCTGGAGACCAAGACAATCCCTGTTAACCATGTAGTACTGTATCTGGAGACCAAGACAATCCCTGTTAACCATGTAGTACTGTATCTGGAGACCAAGACAATCCCTGTTAACCATGTAGTACTGTATCTGGAGACCAAGACAATCCCTGTTAACCATGTAGCTGGAGACCAAGACAATCCCTGTTAACCATGTAGTACTGTATCTGGAGACCAAGACAGAATCCCTGTTAACCATGTAGCTGGAGACCAAGACATTCCCTGTTAACCATGTAGTACTGTATCTGGAGACCAAGACAATCCCTGTTAACCCTGTATCTGGAGACCAAGACAATCCCTGTTAACCATGTAGTACTGTATCTGGAGACCAAGACAATCCCTGTTAACCATGTAGCTGGAGACCAAGACAATCCCTGTTAACCATGTAGTACTGTATCTGGAGACCAAGACAATCCCTGTTAACCATGTAGTACTGTATCTGGAGACCAAGACAATCCCTGTTAACCCTGTATCTGGAGACCAAGACAATCCCTGTTAACCATGTAGTACTGTATCTGGAGACCAAGACAATCCCTGTTAACCATGTAGCTGGAGACCAAGACAATCCCTGTTAACCATGTAGCTGGAGACCAAGACAATCCCTGTTAACCATGTAGCTGGAGACCAAGACAATCCCTGTTAACCCTGTAGCTGGAGACCAAGACAATCCCTGTTAACCCTGTAGCTGGAGACCAAGACAATCCCTGTTAACCATGTTGCTGGAGACCAAGACAATCCCTGTTAACCATGTATCTGGAGACCAAGACAATCCCTGTTAACCATGTAGTACTGTATCTGGAGACCAAGACAATCCCTGTTAACCATGTAGTACTGTATCTGGAGACCAAGACAATCCCTGTTAACCATGTAGTACTGTATCTGGAGACCAAGACAATCCCTGTTAACCATGTAGCTGGAGACCAAGACAATCCCTGTTAACCATGTAGTACTGTATCTGGAGACCAAGACAATCCCTGTTAACCATGTAGCTGGAGACCAAGACAACCCCTGTTAACCCTGTAGCTGGAGACCAAGACAATCCCTGTTAACCATGTAGTACTGTATCTGGAGACCAAGACAATCCCTGTTAACCATGTAGTACTGTATCTGGAGACCAAGACAATCCCTGTTAACCCTGTATCTGGAGACCAAGACAATCCCTGTTAACCATGTAGTACTGTATCTGGAGACCAAGACAATCCCTGTTAACCATGTAGCTGGAGACCAAGACAATCCCTGTTAACCATGTAGCTGGAGACCAAGACAATCCCTGTTAACCATGTAGCTGGAGACCAAGACAATCCCTGTTAACCCTGTAGCTGGAGACCAAGACAATCCCTGTTAACCCTGTAGCTGGAGACCAAGACAATCCCTGTTAACCATGTTGCTGGAGACCAAGACAATCCCTGTTAACCATGTATCTGGAGACCAAGACAATCCCTGTTAACCATGTAGTACTGTATATGGAGACCAAGACAATCCCTGTTAACCATGTAGTACTGTATCTGGAGACCAAGACAATCCCTGTTAACCATGTAGCTGGAGACCAAGACAATCCCTGTTAACCATGTAGTACTGTATCTGGAGACCAAGACAATCCCTGTTAACCATGTAGCTGGAGACCAAGACAATCCCTGTTAACCCTGTAGCTGGAGACCAAGACAATCCCTGTTAACCATGTTGTTTCTTCTTCTCCCCAGGTACGGTGGCGGCCTCCTCCTCCTCCTCCTCCTCTTCCTCCCCGTCCTCCAGCTCTCTAACAGCAGCGGTGATGTTGACGCTAGCCACTCCTGTGTCCTCCTCTTCCTCCTCTCAGAACTCTGTTGTGTCTGTTGAGTGTAGGTGACCCCCCCCCTGAGGCCCAGGACACAGCACTGAGAACTTAACCAGCACCACCCTGGTCCCATCCCAAAACACCCCCAACGCCCAGGCCCTGTCAGCACCCAACGCCCAGGCCCTGTCAGCCCCCAACGCCCAGGCCCTGTCAGCCCCCAACGCCCAGGCCCTGTCAGCACCCAACGCCCAGGCCCTGTCAGAATCCACCCAAGACACACAACGTTTACCCAGGCCCCATCACCATCACCTTCACCTATACCCCTATATCCACCCTCACCCAACAGAACAGCCCCCAATCAGGCTTCACAACCTCCCCCCTAACACCCCACACCCAGACCCCCCCATACCAACCCCCTTCCAACAGAACGGACAACTCCCCCAGGCCCCTCCACACCAACCCCCTTCCAACAGAACGGACAACTCCCCCAGGCCCCTCCATACCAACCACCTTCCAACAGAACGGACACCTCCCCCAGGCCCCTCCATACCAACCACCTTCCAACAGAACGGACACCTCCCCCAGGCCCCTCCACACCAACCCCCTTCCAACAAAACGGACAACTCCCCCAGGCCCCTCCATACCAACCCCCTTCCAACAGAACGGACACCTCCCCCAGGCCCCTCCACACCAACCCCCTTCCAACAAAACGGACAACTCCCCCAGGCCCCTCCATACCAACCCCCTTCCAACAGAACGGACACCTCCCCCAGGCCCCTCCATACCAACCCCCTTCCAACAGAACGGACACCTCCCCCAGGCCCCTCCATACTGTACACCGATCTCCAACAGAACGGACACCTCCCCCAGGCCCCTCCATACTGTACACCGATCTCCAACAGAATGGACACCTCCCCCAGGCCCCTCCATACTGTACACCGATCTCCAACAGAACGGACACCTCCCCCAGGCCCCTCCATACTGTACACCGATCTCCAACAGAACAGACACCTCCCCCAGGCCCCTCCACACTGTACACCGATCTCCAACAGAACGGACACCTCCCCCAGGCCCCTCCACACTGTACACCGATCTCCAACAGAACGGACACCTCCCCCAGGCCCCTCCATACTGTACACCGATCTCCAACAGAACGGACACCTCCCCCAGGCCCCTCCATACTGTACACCGATCTCCAACAGAACGGACACCTCCCCCAGGCCCCTCCATACTGTACACCGATCTCCAACAGAACGGACACCTCCCCCAGGCCCCTCCACACTGTACACTGATCTCCAACAGAACGGACACCTCCCCCAGGCCCCTCCATACTGTACACCGATCTCCAACAGAACGGACACCTCCCCCAGGCCCCTCCATACTGTACACCGATCTCCAACAGAACGGACACCTCCCCCAGGCCCCTCCACACTGTACACCGATCTCCAACAGAACGGACACCTCCCCCAGGCCCCTCCATACTGTACACCGATCTCCAACAGAACGGACACCTCCCCCAGGCCCCTCCATACTGGACACCGATCTCCAACAGAACGGACACCTCCCCCAGGCCCCTCCACACTGTACACCGATCTCCAACAGGGGACCAGAGACGACAGAGAGACAGACAAGACAACAAGCACTTTTCTATCCACAGCTGTTTCCTTGGCAAGCTAACTGCACTCAAGTGCACTCTTATGATGATTGGGTGGAAGAATACAATGACAATGAAATTACAAACGTGTTTTTCCTTAAATTGATAAACATTTATAAGAGTTGTTTTCTTCAAGCAATAATTATATTACATCTGATGTGGTTATTTAATATGCGTTAGGGATGGTGTGTACTATGTAGGCAATGCCATCTTCTGTTTTATCCTTCTTGTCACGGTGAATACAGAATGTCAGTGCCACATTGGCATGTAGTGTATACTCACAGTAACCTTGCCACGTGTTTCTTCTCTGTCCCCCTCCTAATGGTGAAATGCCTGAGCGGTTTCCTTCCTCTCCGGCAACTGAGTTAGGAAGGACGCCTGTATCTTTGTAGTGACTGGGTGTATTGATACACAATCCAACTTGTAATTAATAACTTCACCAGGCTCAAAGAGATATTCAATGTCTGCTTTTTTTTTTTTTTTTCTTCCCTTCTACCAATAGGTGCCCTTCTTTGAGAGGCATTGGAAAACCTCCCTGGTCTGTGTGGTTGAATCTGTGTTTGAAATTCACTACTCAACTGAGGGACCTTACAGATAATTTTATGTGTGGGGTACGGAGATGAGGTAGTCGTTAAAAAATCATGTTAAACAACATGTTTACTCCTGATCTTATAGGCTGGCCATAACACAGGGGTTGAATACTTATTAACTCAAGACATTTCAGCTTTTCAAAAACATAATTCCACTTCCACATTATGGTGTATTGTGTGTAGGCCAAAATCTCAATTTAATCAATTTTAAATTCAGGCTAAAACACAACAACATGTGGAAAAAGTAAAGGGGTGTGAATACTTTCTGAAGGCACTGTCTACTTTTAATGTATATGTTTTTACATAGTGACGCAGCCAGTCCACAAGGTGTCACAGCGGCCTTCTTACATTCTCAGGGGAGAACCCGAAGAAGAGAACCTTACCACGCCAGCCAGGATCAGATGTCATCTAAATCTACTACAGTTTACATGGCAGTATCTAGATGATGGTATATAATGATAGAGGTTTAATCAAGCCTAATGTAATGGAGGTGGCTGTCTTCTGCCTTTCAGTCTTTTAAACTCTCGTGGTCCTTTGATTTCTATCCCAGTTTTTATCACGCTGTTCAGATTATCTAGATTAGATATGCTCCAGATTGATGAGAATTGACCTAAGCACCTCTCTGCAGGGTGGATCAGATTACATTTACCTCTAAGGAGGCTTCAGCATTCTGCATACGCTGCAAAATACATTTTTAGAAATTATATAAAGAATTATTCCCAACTTTGTAATGGATTGTTCCAAGACTATTATATTGGAAATAAATAGATACATGCACTGACAGCAAACTCTTCTCACCCCTACCACCAACAAATAATCATGTTGTTTTAATCAACTCTTCTCACCCCTACCACCAACAAATAATCATGTTGTTTTAATCAACTCTTCTCACCCCTATCACCAAAAAATAATAATGTTGTTTTAATCAACTCTTCACCCCCCTCACCCCTACCACCAACAAATAATGATGTTGTTTTAATCAACTCTTCTCACCCCTACCACCAACAAATAATCATGTTGTTTTAATCAACTCTTCTCACCCCTACCACCAACAAATACTAATGTTGTTTTAATCAACTCTTCACCCCCCTCACCCCCACCACCAACAAATACTAATGTTGTTTTAATCAACTCTTCACCCCCCTCACCCCCACCACCAACAAATAATCATGTTGTTTTAATCAACTCTTCACCCCCCTCACCCCTACCACCAGCAAATAATCATGTTGTTTTAATCAACTCTTCTCACCCCTAACACCAACAAATACTAATGTTGTTTTAATCAACTTTTCTCACCCCTACCACCAACAAATAATCATGTTGTTTTAATCAACTCTTCACCCCCCTCACCCCTACCACCAACAAATAATAATGTTGTTTTAATCAACTCTTCTCACCCCTACCACCAACAAATAATCATGTTGTTTTAATCAACTCTTCTCACCCCTACCACCAACAAATAATCATGTTGTTTTAATCAACTCTTCACCCCCCTCACCCCTACCACCAACAAATAATAATGTTGTTTTAATCAACTCTTCACCCCCCTCACCCCTACCACCAACAAATAATAATGTTGTTTTAATCAACTCTTCTCACCCCTACCACCAACAAATAATCATGTTGTTTTAATCAACTCTTCTCACCCCTACCACCAACAAATAATCATGTTGTTTTAATCAACTCTTCACCCCCCTCACCCCTACCACCAACAAATAATAATGTTGTTTTAATCAACTCTTCTCACCCCTACCACCAACAAATAATCATGTTGTTTTAATCAACTATTCTCACCCCTACCACCAACAAATAATCATGTTGTTTTAATCAACTTTTCTCACCCCTATCACCAACAAATAATCATGTTGTTTTAATCAACTCTTCTCACCCCTATCACCAACAAATAATCATGTTGTTTTAATCAACTTTTCTCACCCCTACCACCAACAAATAATCATGTTGTTTTAATCAACTCTTCACCCCCCTCACCCCTACTACCAACAAATAATCATGTTGTTTTAATCAACTCTTCTCACCCCTACCACCAACAAATAATCATGTTGTTTTAATCAACTCTTCTCACCCCTACCACCAACAAATAATCATGTTGTTTTAATCAACTCTTCTCACCCCTACCACCAACAAATAATCATGTTGTTTTAATCAACTCTTCTCACCCCTACCACCAACAAATAATCATGTTGTTTTAATCAACTTTTCTCACCCCTATCACCAGCAAATAATCATGTTTTAATCAACTCTTCACCCCCCTCACCCCTATCACCAACAAATAATCATGTTTTAATCAACTCTTCACCTCCCTCAACCCTATCACCAACAGATAATCATGTTCTGGTTCTATTCTCTACTCTGGCCAGGATAATGGTGACAACCAAAGTGCTGTATGTGGATACAATCACTATTTCAGACTCCAGTGTTTATTCCCTTTGGTTGCATTCGAAAAAGGCACCCTATCCCCTGGTCAGAAGGCACCCTATCCCCTGGTCAAAAGGCACCATATCCCCTGGTCAGAAGGCACCCTATCCCCTGGTCAAAAGGCACCCTATCCCCTGGTCAAAAGGCACCCTATCCCCTGGTCAAAAGGCACCCTATCCCCTGGTCAGAAGGCACCCTATCCCCTGGTCAAAAGGCACCCTATCCCCTGGTCAGAAGGCACCCTATCCCCTGGTCAAAAGGCACCCTATCCCCTGGTCAGAAGGCACCCTATCCCCTGGTCAGAAGGCACCCTATCCCCTGGTCAAAAGGCACCCTATCCCCTTGTCAAAAGGCACCCTATCCTATGGTCAAAAGGCACCCTATCATATGGTCAAATGGCACCCTATCCTATGGTCAAAAGGCACCCTATCCCCTGGTAAAAAGGCACCCTATCCTATGGTCAAAAGGCACCCTATCCCCTGGTCAAAAGGCACCCTATCCCCTTGTCAAAAGGCACCCTATCCTATGGTCAAAAGGCACCCTATCCCCTTGTCAAAAGGCACCCTATCCCCTGGTCAAAAGGCACCCTATCCTATGGTCAAAAGGCACCCTACCCCCTGGTCAAAAGGCACCCTATCCTATGGTCAAAAGGCACCCTATCCCCTGGTCAAAAGGCACCCTATCCTATGGTCAAAAGGCACCCTATCCTATGGTCAAAAGGCACCCTATCCCCTTGTCAAAAGGCACCCTATCCTATGGTCAAAAGGCACCCTATCCCCTTGTCAAAAGGCACCCTATCCCCTGGTCAGAAGGCACCCTATCCCCTGGTCAAAAGGCACCCTATCCCCTGGTCAGAAGGCACCCTATCCCCTGGTCAGAAGGCACCCTATCCCCTGGTCAGAAGAGAAGGCACCCTATCCCCTGGTCAAAAGGCACCCTATCCCCTGGTCAGAAGGCACCCTATCCCCTGGTCAGAAGGCACCCTATCCCCTGGTCAGAAGGCACCCTATCCCCTGGTCAGAAGGAACTCTATCCCCTGGTCAGAAGGCACCTTATCCCCTGGTCAGAAGGCACCCTATCCCCTGGTCAGAAGGCACCCTATCCCCTGGTCAGAAGGCACCCTATCCCCTGGTCAGAAGGCACCCTATCCTAGTAGTACTCTAGGAATAGGTTGCCATTTGGGATGCATACTTTGTATAGATCCCTACTGTATTATACCCTGAAGGGAGGTTTGTTTGGCAATGTTTGTAATTGTATGCCTTTGATATACATTTGTATATTGAGAAGACAAGTGTTTTGAGTCAAGCTGTTTAATATCTTGCACTGTTCATAATGAGAACATCATTTTCTGTACAGGCAGTGGTACTGTTTAAACATGGAGTTTCATCACTGTTCATAATGATAACATCATTTTCTGTACAGGCAGTGATACTGTTTAAACAGTGGACATAGTGAGAAGGGTCAAAGCATGTACTTTGTTTTCCCTTTAATTCTCAAATGGCACCCTATTCCCTATGTAGTGCCCAATGGGCCCTGGTCTAAAGAAGTGCACTATATAGGGAATAGTGCGCTAAGCCCTGGTCTAAAGTAGTGCACTATATAGGGAATAGGGTGCCATTTGGGATGTGTACGTTTGTTTGGTTTCATTAGTTTTGTTGTTCTAAGGTTTTTTTACTAGACTGGTTGTTTTCTTTGTCTTGGCTTTTTATTCAATAGTTTTTGTTTAATTTTCCGCTAGCTTGTGCTTGTATCAGAAGCATTCCCTATGAGCACAAGACGTTGAAAATACGTATTTTTGATTACGTCATTTCAACCAATTTTGCTCACTGGGTTTAGTGGTTTTGAAAATATATTTTCCAACCTGTCCATGCCCTGTAAAGTTTTCTGGACCTCTCTGGAACGTTCTGGAACAGCGAGCGAGAGAGTGTGATTAAGCATACAGAAAGTACTGCATTTATTTATTCGGCACATTACAGGATGGACATAAAATTGTAATTAATTTATTGTACAAATGTAAGCAAAAAAGAAGCCTCTGTTTCAAATAAATGCCATAGTTTGTGAACTTCATTGTATTGTCTTTGGTCTGGTGGAAATGTCACACCTGCCATGTTATCTGGTCAACACTCACACCTGCCATGTTATCTGGTCAACACTCACAGCTGTAGTCATGTGATCTGGTCAACACTCACAGCTGTAGTCATGTGATCTGGTCAACACTCACAGCTGTAGTCATGTGATCTGGTCAACACTCACAGCTGTAGTCATGTGATCTGGTCAACACTCACACCTGCCATGTGATCTGGTCAACACTCACAGCTGTAGTCATGTGATCTGGTCAACACTCACAGCTGTAGTCATGTTATCTGGTCAACACTCACAGCTGTAGTCATGTTATCTGGTCAACACTCACAGCTGTAGTCATGTTATCTGGTCAACACTCACAGCTGTAGTCATGTGATCTGGTCAACACTCACACCTGCCATGTGATCTGGTCAACACTCACAGCTGTAGTCATGTGATCTGGTCAACACTCACACCTGCCATGTGATCTGGTCAACACTCACAGCTGTAGTCATGTTATCTGGTCAACACTCACAGCTGTAGTCATGTGATCTGGTCAACACTCACAGCTGTAGTCATGTTATCTGGTCAACACTCACAGCTGTAGTCATGTGATCTGGTCAACACTCACAGCTGTAGTCATGTGATCTGGTCAACACTCACAGCTGTAGTCATGTGATCTGGTCAACACTCACAGCTGTAGTCATGTGATCTGGTCAACACTCACAGCTGTAGATGTAATTACTGTAATCTGTGGGTACTTTGGTACTTTACCTACCTTAGTTGAATGACTGGCTCTGGAGAAGAGTGAAGATGTAATTACTGTAATCTATGGATAGTGTGGTACTTTACCTACCTTAGTTGAATGCACTGGCTCTGGAGAAGAGTGAAGATGTAATTACTGTAATCTATGGATAGTGTGGTACTTTACCTACCTTAGTTGAATGCACTGGCTCTGGAGAAGAGTGAAGATGTAATTACTGTAATCTATGGATAGTGTGGTGCTTTACCTACGTTAGTTGAATCTTATCCTAGTAACACCCTCTAGTGGTTTATATATAGCCTCATGTATCTTATCATAGTAACACCCTCTAGTGGTTTATATATAGCCTCATGTATCTTATCATAGTAACACCCTCTAGTGGTTTATATAGCCTCATGTATCTTATCCTAGTAACACCCTCTAGTGGTTTATATATAGCCTCATGTATCTTATCCTAGTAACACCCTCTAGTGGTTTATATATAGCCTCATGTATCTTATCCTAGTAACACCCTCTAGTGGTTTATATATAGTCTCATGTATCTTATCCTAGTAACACCCTCTAGTGGTTTATATATAGCCTCATGTATCTTATCATAGTAACACCCTCTAGTGGTTTATATATAGCCTCATGTATCTTATCATAGTAACACCCTCTAGTGGTTTATATATAGCCTCATGTATCTTATCCTAGTAACACCCTCTAGTGGTTTATATATAGCCTCATGTATCTTATCCTAGTAACACCCTCTAGTGGTTTATATATAGTCTCATGTATCTTATCCTAGTAACACCCTCTAGTGGTTTATATATAGTCTCATGTATCTTATCCTAGTAACACCCTCTAGTGGTTTATATATAGTCTCATGTATCTTATCCTAGTAACACCCTCTAGTGGTTTATATATAGTCTCATGTATCTTATCCTAGTAACACCCTCTAGTGGTTTATATATAGTCTCATGTATCTTATCCTAGTAACACCCTCTAGTGGTTTATATATAGTCTCATGTATCTTAGCCTAGTAACACCCTCTAGTGGTTTATATATAGCCTCATGTATCTTATCCTAGTAACACCCTCTAGTGGTTTATATATAGCCTCATGTATCTTATCCTAGTAACACCCTCTAGTGGTTTATAGCCTAATGTATCTTATCCTAGTAACACCCTCTAGTGGTTTATATATAGTCTCATGTATCTTATCCTAGTAACACCCTCTAGTGGTTTATATAGCCTCATGTATCTTATCCTAGTAACACCCTCTAGTGGTTTATATATAGCCTCATGTATCTTATCATAGTAACACCCTCTAGTGGTTTATATATAGCCTCATGTATCTTATCCTAGTAACACCCTCTAGTGGTTTATATATAGCCTCATGTATCTTATCCTAGTAACACCCTCTAGTGGTTTATATATAGCCTCATGTATCTTATCATAGTAACACCCTCTAGTGGTTTATATATAGTCTCATGTATCTTATCCTAGTAACACCCTCTAGTGGTTTATATATAGTCTCATGTATCTTATCCTAGTAACACCCTCTAGTGGTTTATATATAGTCTCATGTATCTTATCCTAGTAACACCCTCTAGTGGTTTATATATAGTCTCATGTATCTTATCATAGTAACACCCTCTAGTGGTTTATATATAGCCTCATGTATCTTATCATAGTAACACCCTCTAGTGGTTTATATATAGCCTCATGTATCTTATCCTAGTAACACCCTCTAGTGGTTTATATATAGTCTCATGTATCTTATCCTAGTAACACCCTCTAGTGGTTTATAGCCTCATGTATCTTATCCTAGTAACACCCTCTAGTGGTTTATATATAGTCTCATGTATCTTATCCTAGTAACACCCTCTAGTGGTTTATATATAGCCTCATGTATCTTATCCTAGTAACACCCTCTAGTGGTTTATATATAGTCTCATGTATCTTATCCTAGTAACACCCTCTAGTGGTTTATATATAGCCTCATGTATCTTATCCTAGTAACACCCTCTAGTGGTTTATATATAGTCTCATGTATCTTATCCTAGTAACACCCTCTAGTGGTTTATATATAGTCTCATGTATCTTATCCTAGTAACACCCTCTAGTGGTTTATATATAGTCTCATGTATCTTATCCTAGTAACACCCTCTAGTGGTTTATATATAGTCTCATGTATCTTATCCTAGTAACACCCTCTAGTGGTTTATATATAGTCTCATGTATCTTATCCTAGTAACACCCTCTAGTGGTTTATATATAGTCTCATGTATCTTATCCTAGTAACACCCTCTAGTGGTTTATATATAGTCTCATGTATCTTATCCTAGTAACACCCTCTAGTGGTTTATATATAGCCTCATGTATCTTATCCTAGTAACACCCTCTAGTGGTTTATATATAGCCTCATGTATCTTATCCTAGTAACACCCTCTAGTGGTTTATATATAGCCTCATGTATCTTATCCTAGTAACACCCTCTAGTGGTTTATATATAGTCTCATGTATCTTATCCTAGTAACACCCTCTAGTGGTTTATATATAGTCTCATGTATCTTAGCCTAGTAACACCCTCTAGTGGTTTATATATAGCCTCATGTATCTTATCCTAGTAACACCCTCTAGTGGTTTATATATAGCCTCATGTATCTTATCCTAGTAACACCCTCTAGTGGTTTATATATAGTCTCATGTATCTTATCCTAGTAACACCCTCTAGTGGTTTATATATAGTCTCATGTATCTTATCCTAGTAACACCCTCTAGTGGTTTATATATAGTCTCATGTATCTTATCCTAGTAACACCCTCTAGTGGTTTATAGCCTCATGTATCTTATCATAGTAACACCCTCTAGTGGTTTATAGCCTCATGTATCTTATCATAGTAACACCCTCTAGTGGTTTATATATAGCCTCATGTATCTTATCCTAGTAACACCCTCTAGTGGTTTATATATAGTCTCATGTATCTTATCCTAGTAACACCCTCTAGTGGTTTATATATAGCCTCATGTATCTTATCCTAGTAACACCCTCTAGTGGTTTATATATAGCCTCATGTATCTTATCCTAGTAACACCCTCTAGTGGTTTATATATAGCCTCATGTATCTTATCCTAGTAACACCCTCTAGTGGTTTATATATAGCCTCATGTATCTTATCCTAGTAACACCCTCTAGTGGTTTATATATAGCCTCATGTATCTTATCCTAGTAACACCCTCTAGTGGTTTATATATAGCCTCATGTATCTTATCCTAGTAACACCCTCTAGTGGTTTATATATAGCCTCATGTATCTTATCCTAGTAACACCCTCTAGTGGTTTATATATAGCCTCATGTATCTTATCCTAGTAACACCCTCTAGTGGTTTATATATAGTCTCATGTATCTTATCCTAGTAACACCCTCTAGTGGTTTATATATAGTCTCATGTATCTTATCCTAGTAACACCCTCTAGTGGTTTATATATAGTCTCATGTATCTTATCCTAGTAACACCCTCTAGTGGTTTATATATAGTCTCATGTATCTTATCCTAGTAACACCCTCTAGTGGTTTATATATAGTCTCATGTATCTTATCCTAGTAACACCCTCTAGTGGTTTATATATAGTCTCATGTATCTTATCCTAGTAACACCCTCTAGTGGTTTATATATAGCCTCATGTATCTTATCCTAGTAACACCCTCTAGTGGTTTATATATAGTCTCATGTATCTTATCCTAGTAACACCCTCTAGTGGTTTATATATAGTCTCATGTATCTTAGCCTAGTAACACCCTCTAGTGGTTTATAGCCTCATGTATCTTATCATAGTAACACCCTCTAGTGGTTTATAGCCTCATGTATCTTATCATAGTAACACCCTCTAGTGGTTTATATATAGTCTCATGTATCTTAGCCTAGTAACACCCTCTAGTGGTTTATATATAACCTCATGTATCTTATCCTAGTAACACCCTCTAGTGGTTTATATATAGTCTCATGTATCTTATCCTAGTAACACCCTCTAGTGGTTTATATATAGCCTCATGTATCTTATCCTAGTAACACCCTCTAGTGGTTTATATATAGCCTCATGTATCTTATCCTAGTAACACCCTCTAGTGGTTTATATATAGCCTCATGTATCTTATCCTAGTAACACCCTCTAGTGGTTTATATATAGTCTCATGTATCTTATCCTAGTAACACCCTCTAGTGGTTTATATATAGTCTCATGTATCTTAGCCTAGTAACACCCTCTAGTGGTTTATATATAGTCTCATGTATCTTATCCTAGTAACACCCTCTAGTGGTTTATATATAGCCTCATGTATCTTATCCTAGTAACACCCTCTAGTGGTTTATATATAGCCTCATGTATCTTATCCTAGTAACACCCTCTAGTGGTTTATATATAGTCTCATGTATCTTATCCTAGTAACACCCTCTAGTGGTTTATATATAGTCTCATGTATCTTATCCTAGTAACACCCTCTAGTGGTTTATATATAGCCTCATGTATCTTATCCTAGTAACACCCTCTAGTGGTTTATATATAGTCTCATGTATCTTATCCTAGTAACACCCTCTAGTGGTTTATATATAGTCTCATGTATCTTATCCTAGTAACACCCTCTAGTGGTTTATATATAGCCTCATGTATCTTAGCCTAGTAACACCCTCTAGTGGTTTATATATAACCTCATGTATCTTATCCTAGTAACACCCTCTAGTGGTTTATATATAGTCTCATGTATCTTAGCCTAGTAACACCCTCTAGTGGTTTATATATAACCTCATGTATCTTATCCTAGTAACACCCTCTAGTGGTTTATATATAGTCTCATGTATCTTATCCTAGTAACACCCTCTAGTGGTTTATATATAGCCTCATGTATCTTATCCTAGTAACACCCTCTAGTGGTTTATAGCCTCATGTGTCTTATCCTAGTAACACCCTCTAGTGGTTTATATATAGTCTCATGTATCTTATCCTAGTAACACCCTCTAGTGGTTTATATATAGTCTCATGTATCTTATCCTAGTAACACCCTCTAGTGGTTTATATATAGCCTCATGTATCTTATCCTAGTAACACCCTCTAGTGGTTTATATATAGTCTCATGTATCTTAGCCTAGTAACACCCTCTAGTGGTTTATATATAGTCTCATGTATCTTAGCCTAGTAACACCCTCTAGTGGTTTATATATAGCCTCATGTATCTTATCCTAGTAACACCCTCTAGTGGTTTATATATAGTCTCATGTATCTTATCCTAGTAACACCCTCTAGTGGTTTATAGCCTCATGTATCTTATCATAGTAACACCCTCTAGTGGTTTATATATAGCCTCATGTATCTTATCCTAGTAACACCCTCTAGTGGTTTATATATAGTCTCATGTATCTTATCCTAGTAACACCCTCTAGTGGTTTATAGCCTCATGTATCTTATCATAGTAACACCCTCTAGTGGTTTATATATAGCCTCATGTATCTTATCCTAGTAACACCCTCTAGTGGTTTATATATAGCCTCATGTATCTTATCCTAGTAACACCCTCTAGTGGTTTATATATAGCCTCATGTATCTTATCCTAGTAACACCCTCTAGTGGTTTATATATAGTCTCATGTATCTTATCCTAGTAACACCCTCTAGTGGTTTATATATAGTCTCATGTATCTTATCCTAGTAACACCCTCTAGTGGTTTATATATAGTCTCATGTATCTTAGCCTAGTAACACCCTCTAGTGGTTTATATATAGCCTCATGTATCTTATCCTAGTAACACCCTCTAGTGGTTTATATATAGTCTCATGTATCTTATCCTAGTAACACCCTCTAGTGGTTTATATATAGTCTCATGTATCTTAGCCTAGTAACACCCTCTAGTGGTTTATATAGCCTCATGTATCTTATCCTAGTAACACCCTCTAGTGGTTTATATATAGTCTCATGTATCTTATCCTAGTTCTGTGAAGCCAAAATTCTGTGCCCATTAGTTTCTTACTATGCTAATAAATACTAATTATTTGGATGTCAGGGACAAGATTGTAGACCTACACAAGGCTGGAATGGGCTACAAGACCATCGCCAAGCAGCTTGGTGAGAAGGTGACAACAGTTGGTGCGATTATTCGCAAATGGAAGAAACACAAAATAACTGTCAATCTCCCTCGGCCTGGGGCTCCATGCAAGATCTCACCTCGTGGAGTTGCAATGATCATGAGAACGGTGAGGAATCAGCCTAGAACTACATGGGAGGATCTTGCCAATGATCTCAAGGCAGCTGGGACCATCGTCACCAAGAAAACAATCGGTAACACACTACGCCGTGAAGGACTGAAATCCTGCAGCGCCCGCAAGGTCCCCCTGCTCAAGAAAGCACATATACAGGCCCGTCTGAAGTTTGCCAATGAACATCTGAATGATTCAGAGGAGAACTGGGTAAAAGTGTTGTGGTCAGATGAGACCAAAATCAAGCTCTTTGGCATCAACTCAACTCGCCGTGTTTGGAGGAGGAGGAATGCTGCCTATGACCCCAAGAACACCATCCCCACCGTCAAACATGGAGGTGTAAACATTATGCTTTTGGGGTGTTTTTCTGCTAAGGGGACAGGACAACTTCACCGCATCAAAGGGACGATGGACGGGGCCATGTACCGTCAAATCTTGGGTGAGAACCTCCTTCCCTCAGCCAGGGCATTGAAAATGGGTCGTGGATGGGTATTCCAGCATGACAATGACCCAAAACACACGGCCAAGGCAACAAAGGAGTGGCTCAAGAAGAAACACATTAAGGTGCTGGAGTGGCCTAGCCAGTCTCCAGACCTTAATCCCATAGAAAATCTGTGGAGGGAGCTGAAGGTTCGAGTTGCCAAACGTCAGCCTCGATACCTTAATGACTTGGAGAAGATCTGCAAAGAGGAGTGGGACAAAATCCCTCCTGAGATGTGTGCAAACCTGGTGGCCAACTACAAGAAACGTCTGACCTCTGTGATTGCCAACAAGGGTTTTGCCACCAAGTACTAAGTCATGTTTTGCAGAGGGGTCAAATACTTATTTCTCTCATTAAAATGCAAATCAATTCATAACATTTTTGACATGCGTTTTTCTGGATTTTGTTGTTGTTATTCTGTCTCTCACTGTTCAAATAAACCTACCATTAAAATTATAGACTGATCATGTCTTTGTCAGTGGGCAAACGTACAAAATCAGCAGGGGATCAAATACTTTTTTCCCTGACTGTACATTTAGGATAAATGAATAACTAGATATATATGGGGAACATGAACGCACTAAACCATTTCAAACGGAAAATTAAATAATTCTGCAAAGGAAATGTAGCAAAGCAATTTATTTTGGTCCTGAATACAAAGTGTTATGTTTGGGGCAAATCCAATAGAACACACCACTGGCTGCATTATGTTATGGGTATGCTTGTAATTGTTAAGGACTGGGGAGTTTTTCAGGATAAAAAATAAATGGAATGGAGCTAAGCACATGCAAAATCCTAGATGAAAGCCTGGTTCAGTCTGCTTTCCACCAGACGCCGGGAGACGAATTCACCTTTCAGCAGGACAATAACCTAAAACACAAGGCCAAATATACACTGGAATTGTTACCAAGAAGACAGTGAATGTTCCTGAGTGGCCTAGTTACAGTTTTGACTTAAATCTACTTGAAAATCTGTGGCAAGACCTGAAAATGGTTGTCTAGCAATGATCAACAACCAATTTGACAGAGCTAGAAGAATTTTGAAAATAATAAATCGGCAAATATTGTACAATCCAGGTGTGGAATGCTCTTAGAGAATTACCCAGAAAGACTCACAGCTGTAATCGCTGCCAAAGGTGCTTCTAATAGTATTGACTCAGGGGTGTGAGTACTTATGTAAATGAGATATTTCTGTATTTTAAAATGTCTAAAAATATGTTTTCACTTTGTCATTATGGGGTATTGTGTGTAGATGGGTGAGAAAAACAATATATTTAATCCATTTTGAATTCAGGCTGTAACACAACAAAATGTGGAATAAGTCAAGGGGTCTGAATACTTTCTGAAGGCACTGTATAATGCTATAGTCCCCCTCCACAACAAACTATATTTGGTTAGTAGAGACCCTACTCAGTATTTCCCATCCCACTTTAGCTGAGACGGATAGAAAAGGTTTCTATCTACAAGCCAATATGTATCCCATGTACAGTCTATTACAGTGTATTGCATTGGGGGCCATGGAGGGGGCGGAGAAGGAAGTGCTGATGGATATGTACAACACAGTCCCCTCCAAAACGAATCATATTTGGTTAGTATCAATCAATCAATCAAATATATTTATAAAGCCAGTTTTACATCAACAGATGTCAAAGTGCTATACAGAAACCCAGCCTAAAACCCCTCACATCAAGCAGATCTAGAGACCCTACTCAGTATTTCCCACTCACAGGTATAAAAGTTCTCTCTACAGCCCAATATTCTCAACATACCAGTGTAGATTTCTTTTGTATAATGTATAAAAATATATATATATATATATATATATATATTAAACCATTGCCCAAATATTCCTTTTGAAGTGTATCCCTCATTTTAATCCGAAATGTACAATAAAAATCGATATAAATACAAAAAACAAACAAATATTATAAAAAAACTAGTCAGGAAGATTCTGTATCTAGCTAGCAGGCTGGCTAGTCAGCGGTGTGTCTCCTCTCCGGAGATGATGGGCTCCATGGCTGGGGTGGCCGGAGCCATGTTCATTGACTCCATGGCTGGGGTGGCCGGAGCCAGGTTCATTGACTCCATGGCTGGGGTGGCCGGAGCCAGGTTCATTGGCTCCATGGCTGGGGTGGCCGGAGCCATGTTCATTGACTCCATGGCTGGGGTGGCCGGAGCCATGTTCATTGACTCCATGGCTGGGGTGGCCGGAGCCAGGTTCATTGGCTCCATGGCTGGGGTGGCCGGAGCCATGTTCATTGGCTCCATGGCTGGGGTGGCCGGAGCCAGGTTCATTGGCTCCATGGCTGGGGTGGCCGGAGCCAGGTTCATTGGCACGATGGCACGTAAGTCATGTTAGCTTGCAAGCATGCTTGGTAGCTAACGTTAGCTAGCCAACTGGCAAGTGTTTTTTTTGTGCCTGCGACAAATGGCTGGCTAGCTAGCTAGCTTAAGAATGTTGGCTAACAATCTAGCGTGATATAATTGCATTAAAATCATACACAAAAAAATGTATTTGGTATATCATGTTATTGCTAGTTAGTTAGTCAATAGCTAATTGCTTAGTTTACGAAGTGCCACCATATCTGCTTAGCCATTGAGCTAGCTAAGATATCCAGCTAACGTTAGATACACTGCATGGCCAAAAGTATGTAGACGGTGACAGGTGTATAAAATCGAGCACACAGGCATGTAATCTCCATAGACCAACAAGTCAGTCAGATTTCTGCCCTGCTAGAGCTGCCCCGGTCAACTGATCTCTGCCCTGCTAGAGCTGCCCCGGTCAACTGATCTCTGCCCTGCTAGAGCTGCCCCGGTCAACTGATCTCTGCCCTGCTAGAGCTGCCCCGGTCAACTGATCTCTGCCCTGCTAGAGCTGCCCCGGTCAACTGATCTCTGCCCTGCTAGAGCTGCCCCGGTCAACTGATTTCTGCCCTGCTAGAGCTGCCCCGGTCAACTGATCTCTGCCCTGCTAGAGCTGCCCCGGTCAACTGATTTCTGCCCTGCTAGAGCTGCCCTGGTCAACTGTTAGTGCTGTTATTGTGAAGTGGAAACGTCTAGGAGCAACAATGGTAGGCCACACAAGCTCACAGAACGGGACTGCAGAGTGCTGTAGCGCGTAAAAATCATCTGTCCTCGGTTGCAACACTCACTACCGAGTTCCAAACTGTCTCTGGAAGCAACGTCAGCACAATAACTGTTTGCCGGGAGCTTCATGAAATGGGTTTCCATGGCCGAGCAGCCAAGCGTCCGCTGGAGTGGTGTAAAGATCGCCGCCATTGGACTCTGGAGCAGTGGAAACGCGTTCTCTGGAGTGATGAATCACGCTTCACCATCTGGCAGTCCGACAGACTAATCTGGGTTTGGCGGATGCCAGGAGAACGCTACCTGCCCCAATGCATAGTGCCAACTGTAAAGTTTGGTGGAGGAGGAATAATGGTCTAGGGCTGTTTTTCATGGTTCGGTGTAGGCCCCTTAGTTCCAGTGAAGGGAAATCGTAACGCTACATCATACAATGACATTCTAGACGATTCTGTGCTTCCAACTTTGTGGCAACAGTTTGGGGAAGGCCCTTTCGTGTTTCAGAATGGCAATGCCCCCATGCACAAAGCGAGGTCCATACACAAATAGTTTGTCGAGATCGGTGTGGAAGAACTTGACTGGCCTGCACAGAGCCCTGACCTCAACCCCATCGAACACCTTTGGGATGAATTGGAATGACGACTGCAAGTCAGGCCTAATCTCCCAACATAAGTGCCCAACCTCACTAATGCTCTTGTGGCTGAATGGAAGCAAGTCCCACAGCAATGTTCCAACATTTAGTGGAAAGCCTTCCCAGAAGAGTGGAGGCTGTTATAGCAGCAAAGGGGGGACCAACTCCATATTAATGCCCATGATTTTGGAACGAGATGTTCGACGAGCAGGTGTCCACATACTTTTAGTCATGCAGTTTAGTTAACTAGCGTTGGATAACATAGCTGATGAATCAATCGGGTCAATCCAAGCTTAAGGATGTTTTGTCGACTCTTGTTGTTTTGACAACGTAACAATTATAGTAAGTACGCTAAGGGTGTTAGTTAAGTAAATATGTAGCCAAGGGCGGCTTCTTGGTTATGCTTAGCTAGCTAGTTAAGTAAATATGTAGCCAAGGGCGGCTTCTTGGTTATGCTTAGCTAGCTAGATAAGTCAACTACCTCTGCCACATGTTAGCTAACGTGTTCACCATATATACTTCTATGGTTTCCACAAGCCCACCCTCTCCCACTTTCATGTAACTGACATGTTGTCTGTAACTCACCCTTTCTTTACCATACCAATAATCCAATATCAAGTTGTCTCAACAGGCAGAAGTAAACAGAAGTCTTCCCCAGAGAAGAAACCCTCTCTACAGAGCTCAGTGGACAGACCAGAGAGTCAGTCAGGGGGCTAATGATTGAAGATGAGGAGGTAGTGCTTCTAGAAAGCTCTTTGTTTTATCTCCTCTGTACTGACTGACCTGAAGGATGCGGAGAGGAGCTGCTAGCACAAGGTGAGCTGTCAAATCAAATCATATTTTATTTGCCACATGCGCTGAATACAACAGGTGTAGACCTTACAGTGAAATGCTTACTTACAAGCCCTTAACCGACAATGCAGTTTTTTAAAAAAAAAGAAAGAAAAAAAAGTGATAAGTTAAAAAATACAAAATAGCAAATAATTAAAGAGCAGCAGTAAAATAAAATAACAATAGGGAAGCTATATACAGGGGGTACTGGTACAGAGTCAATGTGCGGGGGCATATGTTCTGTTTGTATTTTTGACTTTGTTTTGTTTCCCCCATATGTAACTCTGTGTTGTTGTTTTTATCACACTGCTTTGCTTTATCTTGGCCAGATCGCAGTTGTAAATTAGAACTTGTTCTCAACTGGCTTACCTGGTAAAATAAAGGTGAAATAAAATAAAGATTAACAGGTTAGTCGAGGTAATTGAGGTAATATGGGTAGAGTTAAAGTGACTATACATAAATAATCAACAGAGTAGCAGCAGCGTACAAGAGGGAGTTGGGGTGGGGTGGGGGGGCAATGCAAATAGTCCGGGTAGCCATGATTAGCTGTTCAGGAGTCTTATGGCTTGAGGGTAGAAGCTGTCAAGAAACCTTTTGGACCTAGACTTGGCGCTCCGGTACCGCTTGCCGTGCGGTAGCAGAGAGAACAGTCTATGACTAGGGTGGCTGGAGTCTGTTTCCTCTGACACCGCCTGGTATAGAGGTCCTGGATGGCAGGAAGCTTGGCCCCAGTGATGTACTGGGCTGTACGCACTACCCTCTGTAGTGCCTTGCGGTCGGAGGCCAAGCAGTTGCCAAACCAGGAGGTGATGCAATCAGTCAGGATGCTCTCGATGGTGCAGCTGTAGAACCTTTGGAGGATCTGAGGACCCATGCCAAATCTTTTCAGTCTCCTGAGGGGGAATAGGCTTTCTCGTGCCCGCTTCATGACTGTCTTGGTGTGTTTGGACCATGATAGTTTGTTGGTGATGTGGACACCAAGGAACTTGAAGCTCTCAACCTGCTCCACTACAGCCCCATCGATGAGAATGTGGGCGTGCTTGACCCTCCTTTTCCTGTAGTCCACGATCATCTCCTTTGTCTTGATCACGTTGAGGGAGAGGTTGTTATCCTGGCACCACACGGCCAGGTCTCTGACCTCCTCCCTATAGGCTGTCTCATCATTGTCGGTGATCAGGACTACCACTGTTGTGTCGTCGGCAAACTTAATGATGATGTTGGAGTCGTGCCTGGCCATGCAGTCATGAGTGAACAGGGAGTACAGGAGGGGACTGAGCACGCACCCCTGAGGGGCCCCCGTGTTGAGGATCAGCGTGGCAGATGTGTTGTTACCTACCCTTACCACCTGGGGGCGGCCCGTCAGGAAGTCCAGGAATCAGTTGCAGAGGGAGGAGTTTAGTCCAAGGGTCCTTAGCTTAGTGATGAGCTTTGAGGGCACTATGGTGTTGAACGCTGAGCTGTAGTCAATGAATAACATTCTCACGTAGGTGTTCCTCTTGTCCAGGTGGGAAAGGGCAGTGTGGAGTGCAATAGAGATTGCATCATCTGTGGATCTGTTGGGGCGGTATGCAAATTGGAGTGGGTCTAGGGTTTCTGGGATAATGGTGTTGATGTGAGCCATGATCAGCCTTTCAAAACACTTCATGGCTACAGATGTGAGTGCTACGGCTTGGTAGTCATTTAGGCAGGTTATCTTAGTGTCCTTGGCCACAGGGACTATGGTGGTCTGCTTGACACATGTTAATATTACAGACTCAGTCAGGGACATAATGAAAATGTCAGTAAAGACACTTGCCAGTTGGTCAGCGCATGCTCGGAGTACACTTCCTGGTAATCCGTCTGGCCCTGAGGCCTTGTGAATGTTGACCTGCTTAAAAGTCTTACTCACATCGGCTACGGAGAGCATGATCACATAGTCATCCGGAACAGCTGATGCTGTCATGCATGCTTCAGTGTTGCTTGCCTCGAAGTGAGCATAGAAATGATTTAGCTCATCTGGTAGGCTTGTGTCACTGGGCAGCTCGCGGCTGTGCTTCCCTTTGTAGTCTGTAATCGTTTTCAAGCCCTGCCACATCCGACGAGCGTCGGAGCCGGTGTAGTACGATTCAATCTTAGTCCTGTATTGACTCTTTGCCTGTTTGATGGTTCGTCGGAGGGCATAGTATGATTTCTTATAAGCGTCCGGGTTAGAGTCCTGCTCCTTGAAAGCGGCAGCTCTACCCTTTAGCTCAGTGCAGATGTTGCCTGTAATCCATGGCTTCTGGTTGGGATATGTACATACGGTCACAACGTCATTGATGCACTTATTGATGAAGCCAGTGACTGATGTGGTGTACTAGCTCTGTGCCACTGTGACAGCCAAACCTACATATTAGGAACTGGGGGGGGGGGGGGGGGGGGGGATTACTTTATCCTATCCCAGGTATTCCTTAAAGAGGTGGGGTTTCAAATGTCTCCGGAAGGTGGTGAGTGACTCCGCTGTCCTGGCGTCGTGAGGGAGCTTGTTCCACCATTGGGATGCCAGAGCAGCGAACAGTTTTGACTGGGCTGAGTGGGAACTGTGCTTCCGCAGAGGTGCCGTTCCCCTCACAGCTCCATAGGCAAGCACCATGGTCTTGTAGCAGATGCGAGCTTCAACTGGAAGCCAGTGAAGTGTGCGGAGGAGCGGGGTGACGTGAGAGAACTTGGGAAGGTTGAACACCAGACGGGCTGCGGCATTCTGGATGAGTTGTAGGGGTTTAATGGCACAGGCAGGGAGCCCAGCCAACAGTGAGTTGCAGTAATCCAGACGGGAGATGACAAGTGCCTGGATTAGGACCTGTGCCGCTTCCTGTGTAAGGCAGGGTCGTACTCTCCGAATGTTGTAGAGCATGAACCTACAGGATCGGGTCACCGCCATGATGTTAGCGGAGAACGACAGGGTGTTGTCCAGGGTCACGCCAAGGCTCTTCGCACTCTGGGAGGAGGACACAACAGAGTTGTCAACCGTGATGGCGAGATCATGGAACGGGCAGTCCTTCCCCGGGAGGAAGAGCAGCTCCGTCTTGCCAAGGTTTAGCTTGAGGTGGTGATCCGTCATCCATACTGATATGTCTGCCAGACATGCAGAGATGCGATTTGCCACCTGGTTATCAGAAGGGGGAAAGGAGAAGATTAGTTGTGTGTCGTCTGCGTAGCAATGATAGGAGAGGCCATGTGAGGATATGACAGAGCCAAGTAACTTGGTGTACAGCGAGAATAGGAGAGGGCCTAGAACTGAGCCCTGGGGGACACCAGTGGTGAGAGCACGTGGTGCGGAGACAGATTCTCGCCACGCCACTTGGTAGGAGTGACCGGTCAGGTAGGACGCAATCCAAGAGTGAGCCGCGCCGGAGATGCCCAGCTCGGAGAGGGTGGAGAGGAGGATCTGATGGTTCACAGTATCAAAGGCAGCAGACAGGTCTAGAAGGACAAGAGCAGAGGAGAGAGAGTTAGCTTTAGCAGTGCGGAGAGCCTCCGTGACACAGAGAAAAGCAGTCTCAGTTGAATGACCAGTCTTGAAACCTGACTGGTTTGGATCAAGAAGGTCATTCTGAGAGAGATAGCAAGAGAGTTGGCTAAAGACGGCACGCTCAATAGTTTTGGAGAGAAAAGAAAGAAGGGATACTGGTCTGTAGTTGTTGACATCAGAGGGATCGAGTGTTGGTTTTTTGAGAAGGGGTGCAACTCTCGCTCTCTTGAAGACGGAAGGGACATAGCCAGCGGTCAAGGATGAGTTGATCAGCGAGGTGAGGTAAGGGAGAAGGTCACCGGAGATGGTCTGGAGAAGAGAGGAGGGGGTAGGGTCAAGCGGGCAGGTTGTTGGGCGGCCGGCCGTCACAAGTCGCAAGATTTTATCTGGCGAGAGAGGGGAGAAAGAAGTCAAAGCATAGGGTAGGGCAGTGTGAGCAGGACCAGCAGTGTCATTTGACTTAACAAACGAGGATTGGATGTCGTCAACCTTCTTTTCAAAATGGTTGACGAAGTCATCCACAGAGAGGGAGGAGGGGGGAGGGGGGGGGGGGGGGGGGGGGGGGGATTCAGCAGGGAGGAGAAGGTGGCAAAGAGCTTCCTAGGGTTAGAGGCAGATGCTTGGAATTTAGAGTGGTAGAAAGTGGCCTTAGCAGCAGAAACATATTAAGAAAATGTAGAGAGGAGGGAGTGAAAAGATGCCAGGTCCGCAGGGAGTCTAGTTTTCCTCCATTTCCGCTCGGCTGCCCGGAGCCCTGTTCTGTGAGCTCGCAATGAGTCATCAAGCCACGGAGCTGGAGGGGAGGACCGAGCCGGCCGGGAGGATAGGGGACATAGAGAGTCAAAGGATGCAGAAAGGGAGGAGAGGAGGGTTGATGAGGCAGAATCAGGAGATTGGAGGGAGAAGGATTGAGCAGAGGGAAGAGATGATAGGATGGAAGAGGAGAGAGTAGCGGGAGAGAGAGAGCAAAGGTTGCGACGGCGCATTACCATCTGAGTAGGGGCAGAGTGAGTAGTGTTGGAGGAGAGCGAGAGAGAAAAGGATACAAAGTAGTGGTCGGAGACATGGAGGGGAGTTGCAGTGAGATTAGCAGAAGAACAGCATCTAGTAAAGATGAGGTCAAGCGTATTGCCTGCCTTGTGAGAAGGGGGGGACGGTGAGAGGGTGAGGTCAAAAGAGGAAAGGAGTGGAAAGAAGGAGGCAGAGAGAAATGAGTCAAAGGTAGACGTAGGGAGGTTGAAGTCCCCCAGAACTGTGAGGGGTGAGCCATCCTCAGGAAAGGAACTTATCAAGGCGTCAAGCTCATTTATGAACTCTCCAAGGGAACCTGGAGGGCGATAGATGACAAGGATGTTAAGCTTAAATGGGCTAGTGACTGTGACAGCATGGAATTCAAATGAGGAGATAGACAGATGGGTCAGGGGAAAATAGAGAATGTCCACTTGGGAGAGATGAGGATTCCTGTGCCACCACCCCGCTGACCAGATGCTCTCGGGGTATGCGAGAACACATGGTCAGACGAGGAGAGAGCAGTAGGAGTAGCAGTGTTTTCAGTGGTAATCCATGTTGCCGTCAGCGCCAAGAAGTCGAGGGACTGGAGGGTAGCATAGGCTGAGATGAACTCTGCCTTGTTGGCAGCAGAATGGCAGTTCCAGAGGCTGCCTGAGACCTGGAACTCCACGTGGGTGGTGCGTGCAGGAACCACCAGGTTAGAGAGGCAGCAGCCATGCGGTGTGAGGCGTTTGTATAGCCTGTGCGGAGAGGAGAGAACAGAGATAGACAGAGGCATAGTTGACAGGCTGCAGAAAATGGCTACAATAATGCAAAGGAGATCGGAATGAAATGAACTAAACATCTGGGAAAGGAGATAGCGGGGCCTCCCTCACCACAACACCCAAATATAACTCTCCCAACTTCCACCTCAGAAACTATAATTGTTGTAAACTACAGTGGTTCAATGTTTTCTAGAAATAGACTAACTTAGTTTATTCAGCTAGCTAACTTGGTACAGTATTCTTCCGTGAAAATCGTCCAGGGCACCTAGTCATAAGATGCCACAGCCAGCTAGCATGCCGGACTCCAACAACACGGTTTAGCACCAATACTCGGCCACAACAAACCACCAGTGTGTCAACACGCCAAGCAGATCATTCGTGTCCGTGTCTAACGTTGTGGGTTAGTCCCGACAGCTTGAGCGAGTCCGTCGTCAACTTATTCAGCCAGTTAGTTAGCTAGAATAGTTAGCATACTAGCTAGCCATTGCTTTCAGACAAAGAAGAAACCCCTCCTTTCACGGCACGAACACACAGAGAGAGCCAAGCTAACGTTAACTAGTCACCCATGTCCCGAATTCCTTGAACGACTCTGGCTACCAATATGTAAAAAACAAAACACAAATGTAGGTTATGACTTACCCCTAGCAGCTACTGTTAGCTAGCCAAGTGCAAAGCTAGCCACTGAATTTACTCAGCCAGTTCGCGTCTTTTCGCTAGGTCTTTCCAGCTATTGTTTATTAGTAGCTATCCAGGTAGCAGCAAGCTAGCTAAATTTCAAGCTGTCACACTCTGGCTCCGGGACTGTGTATCAGAGCCAGGGTGTATTTCATTTGGTGGTGTTGGGTTGGGTGAGTTTCATTTGTTTGTGTTTTTGGTGATTGGTTAATGACTCCCAATCGGAGGTAACGAGTGTCAGCTGTCGGCTCGTTATCTCTGATTGGGAGCCATATATATTCTGTGTGTTTTTCTCCTTGTGTTTGTGGGTTTTTGTTTCCTTGTGCTATGTTCAGTCGGTGTCATAGAGAACTTCACGTATCGTCTTTTGTTGTTTTTTCGTGGTTGCTTTTATAATAAAGTCATCATGTTCACTCACAACGCTGCGCTTTGGTCCGCTCATTTTGAAGACGATCGTGACAGAAAAACCCACCATCAAAGGACCAAGCAGCGTGTCCAGGAGCCGAGGGTCTGGACATGGGAAGAGTTATTGGACGGAAAGGGGTCATGGACTTGGGAGGAGATCCTGGATGGCATGGATCGCCGTCCATGGAGCGAAACAGTGGAGAGGCGACGGAGAGAGGAGCAACGGCGTCGGCAGAGCCAACGTCGGAAGGACGAGAGGCAACCCCAAGAAATTTTTTGGGGGGGGCACATGGCTTGGGCGACTGAGCAGCAGGAGGCTGCCACAAGGCAGATGCAGAAGGCTACCAGGTTAAGGGGGCTGACGGAGGCAGAGAAGGGGCGGATTCAGGAAGCTACCAGGTTAAGGGGGCTACTGGGAAAAGCAGGGAAGGAAGGTGTAGAGGCTCGGCGAGAGGTACTGGGGTGTGTAACCAGTCCGGTCCGGCCCGTTCCTAATCCCGAGGTACAGCCAGTAGTGTGTGTTCCCCGTACGGTACGGCCTGTTCCGGCCCCTCGCACTAAGTGTACGGTGCGCGTCGCCAGCCCGGTTCGGCCTGTTCCTGCCACCCGCACCAAGTGTACGGTGCGCGTCGCCAGCCCAGCCCGGCCTGTTCCTGAGCCTCGTAGGAAGCCTACGGTGCGCGTCGCCAGCCCGGTTCGGCCTGTTCCTGCCACCCGCACCAAGTGTACGGTGCGCGTCGCCAGCCCAGCCCGACCTGTTCCTGCCACCCGCACCAAGTGTACGGTGCGCGTCGCCAGCCCAGCCCGGCCTGTTCCTGAGCCTCGTAGGAAGCCTACGGTGCGCGTCGCCAGCCCGGTTCGGCCTGTTCCTGCCACCCGCACCAAGTGTACGGTGCGCGTCGCCAGCCCAGCCCGACCAGTTCCGGCACCACGCATCAGGCCTACGGTGCGTCCCCAGGGCCAAGCATGCCCTGTTGCTGCTTCCCGCACTAGCCCTGAGATGCGTGTCCTCAGCCCGGTACCTCCAGTTCCGGCACCACGCATCAGGCCTACGGTGCGTCCCCAGGGTCCTGCATGCCCTGTTGCTTCTCCCCGCACTAGCCCTGAGATGCGTGTCCTCAGCCCGGTACCTCCAGTTCCGGCACCACGCATCAGGCCTACGGTGCGTCCCCAGGGCCAAGCATGCCCTGTTGCTGCTTCCCGCACTAGCCCTGAGATGCGTGTCCTCAGCCCGGTACCTCCAGTTCCGGCACCACGCATCAGGCCTACGGTGCGTCCCCAGGGTCCTGCATGCCCTGTTGCTTCTCCCCGCACTAGCCCTGAGATGCGTGTCCTCAGCCCGGTACCTCCAGTTCCGGCACCACGCATCAGGCCTACGGTGCGTCCCCAGGGTCCTGCATGCCCTGTTGCTTCTCCCCGCACTAGCCCTGAGATGCGTGTCCTCAGCCCGGTACCTCCTGTTCCGGCACCACGCACCAGGCCTACGATGCGCCTCAGACGGCCAGAGTCTGCCGTCTGCCCAACGGGGCCTGAACTGCCCGTCTGCCCAAAGCCTGCAAAGCCGCCCGTCTGCCATGAGCCATCAGAGCCGTCCGCCAGACCGGAGCCGCTAGAGCCTTCCGCCAGACAGGATCAGCCAGAGCCTTCCGCCAGACAGGATCAGCCAGAGCCTTCTGCCAGACAGGATCAGCCAGAGCCTTCTGCCAGACAGGATCAGCCAGAGCCCTCTGCCAGACAGGATCAGCCAGAGCCTTCCGCCAGACAGGATCAGCCAGATCCGTCAGTCGGCCATGAGCAGCCAGATCCGTCAGCCAGCCATGAGCAGCCAGATCCGTCAGCCAGCCATGAGCAGCCAGATCCGTCAGCCAGCCATGAGCAGCCAGATCCGTCAGCCAGCCATGAGCAGCCAGATCCGTCAGCCAGCCATGAGCAGCCAGATCCGTCAGCCAGCCATGAGCAGCCAGATCCGTCAGCCAGCCATGAGCAGCCAGATCCGTCAGCCAGCCATGAGCAGCCAGATCCGTCAGCCAGCCATGAGCCGTCCAGCCAGGATCCGCCAGAGCCGTCCAGCCGGGATCCGCCAGAGCCGTCCAGCCGGGATCCGCCAGAGCCGTCCAGCCGGGATCCGCCAGAGCCGTCCAGCCGGGATCCGCCAGAGCCGTCCAGCCGGGATCCGCCAGAGCCGTCCAGCCGGGATCCGCCAGAGCCGTCTAGCCGGGATCCGCCAGAGCCGTCCAGCCAGGATCCGCCAGCCAGCCAGGATCCGCCAGAGCCAGCCAGCCAGGATCCGCCATTTAGTCCGGTGCTGCCCCTTAGCTCGGTGTTGCTCCTTATCCTGGTGCTGTCCCTTATCCTGGTGCTGCCCCTTAGTCCGGTGCTGCCCCTTAGCTCGGTGCTGCTCCTTAGTCCGGTGCTGCCCCTTAGTCCGGTGCTGCCCCTTAGTCCGGTGCTGCCTCTTAGTCCGGTGCTGCCCCTTAATCCAGTGGGGTTAGGATGTAGGGTGGTCGATTGGAGGAGGCTACTTAAGTGGGTAATGACTATGGTGGGGTGGGGATCACGACCAGTGCCAGAGCCGCCTCCGTGGAGTAACACCCACCCAGCCCTCCCCATTTTTTGGGTTAGGCGCGGTCGGAGTCCGCGCCTTTGGGGGGGGGTACTGTCACACTCTGGCTCCGGGACTGTGTATCAGAGCCAGGGTGTATTTCATTTGGTGGTGTTGGGTTGGGTGAGTTTCATTTGTTTGTGTTTTTGGTGATTGGTTAATGACTCCCAATCGGAGGTAACGAGTGTCAGCTGTCGGCTCGTTATCTCTGATTGGGAGCCATATATATTCTGTGTGTTTTTCTCCTTGTGTTTGTGGGTTTTTGTTTCCTTGTGCTATGTTCAGTCGGTGTCATAGAGAACTTCACGTATCGTCTTTTGTTGTTTTTTCGTGGTTGCTTTTATAATAAAGTCATCATGTTCACTCACAACGCTGCGCTTTGGTCCGCTCATTTTGAAGACGATCGTGACACAAGCACAGTAGCCACTTACTACCTAACGTTAACGGTTCAGACAATGAGGTTAGAAAACAGCTGAATGGTAGGCAGTTATTGTATGTAATTATTGTAGGCAGCCAGCTGGCGTAATTACAGGCACTCTCAGGCGTGAAACAACTATACCGTTGCTAATAGTTGCCAATAGCTACCTGCCAGCTAGTCCAGGTAGTGGGGTTAGCCAGCTAGCTTCGTGCTTCACCGGACTCAGACGAATACAATACTAACCTACAATAATTACATACAACAACCCACGATAACTACCTACAATACCTAACTACAATCTAAATACATAGTTTAAGCCTTACTCGACAAAGCCCAAGCTATGTATAAAGCCAAGCTTACCCGACGACCTCACCCGACGACCTCACCCGACGAACTCCTCCTGTCGTAATTTTAATGCCATCTGTCAAGCATGGTGGAGGCAATGTGATGGTCTGTGGGTGCTTTGGTGGTGGTAAAGTGGGAGATTTGTACAGGGTAAAAGGGATCTTGAAGAAGGAAGGCTATCACTCCATTTTGCAACGCCATGCCATACCCTGTGGACGGCGCTTGATTGGAGCCAATTTCCTCCTACAACAGGACAATGACCCAAAGCACAGCTCCAAACTATGCAATAACTATTTAGGGAAGAAGCGGTCAGCTGGTATTCTGTCTATAATGGAGTGGCCAGCACAGTCACCGGATCTCAACCCTATTGAGCTGTTGTGGGAGCAGCTTGACCGTATGGTACGTAAGAAGTGCCCATCAAGCCAATCCAACTTGTGGGAGGTGCTTCAGGAAGCATGGGGTGAAATCTCTTCAGATTAACTCAACAAATTGACAACTAGAATGCCAAAGGTCTGCAAGGCTGTAATTGCTGCAAAGTTTGAAGGACACAATTATTATTTCAATCAAAAATCATTATTTCTAACCTTGTCAATGACTACATTTCCTATGCATTTTGCTCCATTTCCTATTCAAATTCATTTCATGTATGTTTTCATGGAAAACAAGGACATTTCTAAGTGACCCCAAACTTTTGAACGGTGAGGTACGTTCACTGTGAGGTGGACTCTCTTTACTGTGTTGATTGTTTTCTAAGATGTCTGTGGAAGGAGTGTTTCTTTGTGTTTCTGAAAGCATCCTGTTTCCTCCAAGTCATTGAATTGAATGTGAGAAATGTTGTATTCATTGTTTGTTTCTGTAGTCTGCATGGCAACTAGATGGCAGTAGCAGTGCATGAAGAGCTGAGTGCCAGTATCGTCTGAAATGTAGGCCAATGCGTTTGTATCTGCATATAGTAGCACCAGAAGCCTTGGGGATGTACAGGAATGGCTTATGGCATGTTGATGTATTTTTAATATCTATCTGTTCTTGTGAAAATATACTCCAAGCTTGTCATATAACAAAAAAATGTGGTCTTTGAATGGTGTTTTAGTCAGAATCTACTGACTGCGTATTTACATTTGACATTTTAGTCATTTAGCAGACGCTCTTATCCAGAGCGACTTACAGTTAGTGAGTGCATACATTTTCATACTATTTCCTGTATTACCTGCCATAGTGTCTTGTCTTCAAATGCAGTTACCTCGGCTCAGATCGTTGATAGTCCGGTCACGGTTAGCTTCGGTTTACAGATTTAATTAGGATACCATAGTACCAGTGCTCAGTATTTCCCTAGAACCACTGGAGAATGGCAGCACTAACAGATCTGGGACAGAACCACTGGAGAATGGCAGCACTAACAGATCTGGGACAGAACCACTGGAGAATGGCAGCACTAACAGCTCTGGGACAGAACCACTGGAGAATGGCAGCACTAACAGATCTGGGACAGAACCACTGGAGAATGGCAGCACTAACAGCACTGGGACAGAACCACTGGAGAATGGCAGCACTAACAGATCTTGGACAGAACCACTGGAGAATGGCAGCACTAACAGATCTTGGACAGAACCACTGGAGAATGGCAGCACTGACAGATCTGGGACAGAACCACTGGAGAATGGCAGCACTGACAGATCTGGGACAGAACCACTGGAGAATGGCAGCACTGACAGATCTGGGACAGAACCACTGGAGAATGGCAGCACTAACAGATCTGGGACAGAACCACTGGAGAATGGCAGCACTGACAGCTCTGGGACAGAACCACTGGAGAATGGCAGCACTGATAGCTCTGGGACAGAACCACTGGAGAATGGCAGCACTGACAGATCTGGGACAGAACCACTGGAGAATGGCAGCACTAACAGATCTGGGACAGAACCACTGGAGAATGGCAGCACTGACAGATCTGGGACAGAACCACTGGAGAATGGCAGCACTGACAGATCTGGGACAGAACCACTGGAGAATGGCAGCACTGACAGATCTGGGACAGAACCACTGGAGAATGGCAGCACTAACAGATCTGGGACAGAACCACTGGAGAATGATCTGGGACAGAACCACTGGAGAATGATCTGGGACAGAACCACTGGAGAATGATCTGGGACAGAACCACTGGAGAATGATCTGGGACAGCCTGCACAGCACAGCTGGGTAGTAGACTGACAGACAGGGAGTCTCAGAAGGCTGAAATCAGACGCTGACAATCTGCACTCAGGAGATCTCATGTCCATGTTAGAACAGGGTTAGGGTTAGGGTTAGGATGTCCATGTTAGAACAGGGTTAGGGTTAGGGTTAGAATGTCCATGTTAGAACAGGGTTAGGGTTAGGGTTAGAATGTCCATGTTAGAACAGGGTTAGGGTTAGGGTTAGAATGTCCATGTTAGAACAGGGTTAGGGTTAGGGTTAGGGTTAGGATGTCCATGTTAGAACAGGGTTAGGGTTAGGGTTAGGATGTCCATGTTAGAACAGGGTTAGGGTTAGGGTTAGAATGTCCATGTTAGAACAGGGTTAGGGTTAGGGTTAGAATGTCCATGTTAGAACAGGGTTAGGGTTAGGGTTAGAATGTCCATGTTAGAACAGGGTTAGGGTTAGGGTTAGAATGTCCATGTTAGAACAGGGTTAGGGTTAGGGTTAGAATGTCCATGTTAGAACAGGGTTAGGGTTAGGGTTAGAATGTCCATGTTAGAACAGGGTTAGGGTTAGGGTTAGGGTTAGAATGTCCATGTTAGAACAGGGTTAGGGTTAGGGTTAGGGTTAGAATGTCCATGTTAGAACAGGGTTAGGGTTAGGGTTAGAATGTCCATGTTAGAACAGGGTTAGGGTTAGGGTTAGAATGTCCATGTTAGAACAGGGTTAGGGTTAGGGTTAGGGTTAGAATGTCCATGTTAGAACAGAGTTAGGGTTAGGGTTAGAATGTCCATGTTAGAACAGGGTTAGGGTTAGGGTTAGAATGTCCATGTTAGAACAGGGTTAGGGTTAGGGTTAGAATGTCCATGTTAGAACAGGGTTAGGGTTAGGGTTAGAATGTCCATGTTAGAACAGGGTTAGGGTTAGGGTTAGAATGTCCATGTTAGAACAGGGTTAGGGTTAGGGTTAGAATGTCCATGTTAGAACAGGGTTAGGGTTAGGGTTAGGGTTAGAATGTCCATGTTAGAACAGGGTTAGGGTTAGGGTTAGGGTTAGAATGTCCATGTTAGAACAGGGTTAGGGTTAGGGTTAGAATGTCCATGTTAGAACAGGGTTAGGGTTAGGGTTAGAATGTCCATGTTAGAACAGGGTTAGGGTTAGGGTTAGAATGTCCATGTTAGAACAGGGTTAGGGTTAGGGTTAGGGTTAGAATGTCCATGTTAGAACAGGGTTAGGGTTAGGGTTAGGGTTAGAATGTCCATGTTAGAACAGGGTTAGGGTTAGGGTTAGGGTTAGAATGTCCATGTTAGAACAGGGTTAGGGTTAGGGTTAGAATGTCCATGTTAGAACAGGGTTAGGGTTAGGGTTAGAATGTCCATGTTAGAACAGGGTTAGGGTTAGGGTTAGGGTTAGAATGTCCATGTTAGAACAGGGTTAGGGTTAGGGTTAGGGTTAGAATGTCCATGTTAGAACAGGGTTAGGGTTAGGGTTAGAATGTCCATGTTAGAACAGGGTTAGGGTTAGGGTTAGAATGTCCATGTTAGAACAGGGTTAGGGTTAGGGTTAGAATGTCCATGTTAGAACAGGGTTAGGGTTAGGGTTAGGGTTAGAATGTCCATGTTAGAACAGGGTTAGGGTTAGGGTTAGGGTTAGAATGTCCATGTTAGAACAGGGTTAGGGTTAGGGTTAGGGTTAGAATGTCCATGTTAGAACAGGGTTAGGGTTAGGGTTAGGGTTAGAATGTCCATGTTAGAACAGGGTTAGGGTTAGGGTTAGAATGTCCATGTTAGAACAGGGTTAGGGTTAGGGTTAGGATGTCCATGTTAGAACAGGGTTAGGGTTAGGGTTAGGGTTAGAATGTCCATGTTAGAACAGGGTTAGGGTTAGGGTTAGAATGTCCATGTTAGAACAGGGTTAGGGTTAGGGTTAGAATGTCCATGTTAGAACAGGGTTAGGGTTAGGGTTAGAATGTCCATGTTAGAACAGGGTTAGGGTTAGGGTTAGAATGTACATGTTAGAACAGGGTTAGGGTTAGGGTTAGAATGTCCATGTTAGAACAGGGTTAGGGTTAGAATGTCCATGTTAGAACAGGGTTAGGGTTAGGGTTAGGGTTAGAATGTCCATGTTAGAACAGGGTTAGGGTTAGGGTTAGAATGTCCATGTTAGAACAGGGTTAGGGTTAGGGTTAGAATCCTAGAGTCCCAAAAGGCACCATTTTCACCCAGTCACATACACATTATGTTATTCTAGCCTCTTGGGGATCTAAAGTTAATTTCCATTAAAAATGGTATTTTCCCTAACCCTTACCATAACCCTAACCTTAACCCGTAACCCAAACTCTAAACCTAACCCCTTCCCCTAACTGTATCAAATAGAATAAAATCAAACGTTATAATCACTGATCATAATCTTGATGTGATTGGCCTGACTGAAACATGGCTTAAGCCTGATGAATTTGCTGTGTTAAATGAGGCCTCACCTCCTGGTTACACTAGTGACCATATTCCCCGTGCATCCCGCAAAGGCGGAGGTGTTGCTAACATTTACGATAGCAAATTTCAATTTACAAAAAAAAAAATGACGTTTTCATCTTTCGAGCTTCTAGTCATGAAATCTATGCAGCCTACTCAATCACTTTTTATAGCTACTGTTTACAGGCCTCCTGGGCCATATACAGCGTTCCTCTCTGAGTTTCCTGAATTCCTATCAGACCTTGTAGTCATAGCAGATCATATTCTAATTTTTGGTGATTTTAATATTCACATGGAGAAGTCCACAGACCCACTCCAAAAGTCCTTCGGAGCCATTATCGACTCAGTGGGTTTTGTCCAACATGTCTCTGGACCTACTCACTGCCACAGTCATACTCTGGACCTAGTTTTGTCCCATGGAATAAATGTTGTAGATCTTAATGTTTTTCCACAAAATCCTGGACTATCGGACCACCATTTTATTACGTTTGCAATCGCAACAAATAATCTGCTCAGACCCCAACCAAGGAGCATCAAAAGTCGTGCTATAAATTCTCAGACAACACAAAAATTCATTGATGCCCTTCCAGACCCCTTCTGCCTACCCAAGGACGTCAGAGGACAAAAATCAGTTAACCACTTAACTGAGGAACTAAATTTAACCTTGCACAATACCCTAGATGCAGTTGCACCCCTAAAAACGAAAAACATTTGTCATAAGAAACTAGCTCCCTGGTATACAGAAAATACCCGAGCTTTGAAGCAAGCTTCCAGGAAATTGGAACGGAAATGGCGCCACACCAAACTGGAAGTCTTCCGACTAGCTTGGAAAGACAGTACCGTGCAGTACCGAAGAGCCCTCACTGCTGCTCGATCATCCTACTTTTCCAAATTAATCGAGGAAAATAAGAACAATCCAAAATTTCTTTTTGATACTGTTGCAAAGCTAACTAAAAAGCAGCATTCCCTAAGAGAGGATGGTTTTCACTTCAGCAGTGATAAATTCATGAACTTCTTTGAGGAAAAGATCATGACCATTAGAAAGCAAATTACGGACTCCTCTTTGAATCTGCGTATTCCTCCAGGGCTTAGCTGTCCTGGATCTGCACAGCTCTGCGAGGGCCTGGGATCGGGAGAGACACTTAAGTGTTTTAGTACTATATCTCTTGACACAATGATGAAAATAATCATGGCCTCTAAACCTTCAAGCTGCATACTGGATCCTATTCCTACTAAACTGCTGAAGGAGCTGCTTCCTGTGCTTGGCCCTCCTATGTTGAACATAATAAACAGCTCTCTATCCACCGGATGTGTACCAAACTCACTAAAAGTGGCAGTGATAAAGCCTCTCTTGAAAAAGCCAAACCTTGACCCGGAAAATATAAAAAACTATCGGCCAATATCGAATCTTCCATTCCTCTCAAAAATTTTAGAAAAAGCTGTTGCGCAGCAACTCACTGCTTTTCTGAAGACAAACAATGTATACGAAATGCTTCAGTCTGGTTTTAGACCCCATCATAGCACTGAGACTGCACTTGTGAAGGTGGTAAATGACCTTTTAATGGCGTCAGACCGAGGCTCTGCATCTGTCCTCGTGCTACTAGACCTTAGTGCTGCCTTTGACACCATCGATCACCACATTCTTTTGGAGAGACTGGAAACCCAAATTGGTCTACACGGACAAGTTCTGGCCTGGTTTAGATCCTACCTGTCGGAAAGATATCAGTTTGTCTCTGTGAATGGTCTGTCCTCCGACAAATCAACTGTACATTTCGGTGTTCCTCAAGGTTCCGTTTTAGGACCACTATTGTTTTCACTATATATTTTACCTCTTGGGGATGTTATTCGAAAACATAATGTTAACTTTCACTGCTATGCGGATGACACACAGCTGTACATTTCAATGAAGCATGGTGAAGCCCCAAAATTGCCCTCGCTAGAAGCCTGTGTTTCAGACATAAGGAAGTGGATGGCTGAAAACTTTTTACTTTTAAACTCGGACAAAACAGAGATGCTTGTTCTAGGTCCCAAGAAACAAAGAGATCTTCTGTTAAATCTGACAATTCATCTTGATGGTTGTAAAGTCGTCTCAAATAAAACTGTGAAGGACCTAGGCGTTACTCTTGACCCTGATCTCTCTTTTGACGAACATATCAAGACTGTTTCAAGGACAGCTTTTTTCCATCTACGTAACATTGCAAAAATCAGAAATTTTCTGTCCAAAAATGATGCAGAAAAATTAATCCATGCATTTGTTACTTCTAGATTAGACTACTGCAATGCTCTATTTTCCGGCTACCCGGATAAAGCACTAAATAAACTTCAGTTAGTGCTAAATACGGCTGCTAGAATCCTGACTAGAACCAAGAAATTTGATCATATTACTCCAGTGCTAGCTTCCCTACACTGGCTTCCTGTTAAGGCAAGGGCTGATTTCAAGGTTTTACTGTTAACCTATAAAGCGTTACATGGGCTTGCTCCTACCTATCTTTCCGAGTTGGTCCTGCCGTACATACCAATACGTACGCTACGGTCACAAGACGCAGGCCTCCTAATTGTCCCTAGAATTTCTAAGCAAACAGCGGGAGGCAGGGCTTTCTCCTATAGATCTCCATTTTTATGGAACAGTCTGCCTACCCATGTGAGAGACGCAGACTCGGTCTCAACCTTTAAGTCTTTACTGAAGACTTATCTCTTCAGTAGGTCATATGATTGAGTGTAGTCTGGCCCAGGAGTGTGAAGGTGAACGGAAAGGCTGGAGCAACGAACAGCCCTTGCTGTCTCTGCCAGGCCGGTTCCCCTCTCCACTGGGGTTCTCTGCCTCTAACCCTGTTGCAGGGGCTGAGTCACTGGCCTGCTGGTGCTCTTTCATGCCGTCCCTGGGAGGGGTGCGTCACTTGAGTGGGTTGAGTTACTGACGTGATCTTCCTGTCTGGGTTGGCGCCCCCCCCCCCCCTTGGTTTGTGCTGTGGTGGAGACCTCTGTGGGCTATACTCGGCCTTGTCTCAGGATTGTAAGTTGGTGGTTGGGGATATCCCTCTAGTGGTGCGGGGGCTGTGCTTTGGCGGAGTGGGTGGGGTTATATCCTTCCTGTTTGGCCCTGTCCGGGGGTTTCTTCGGATGGGGCCACAGTGTCTCCGGACCGCTCCTGTCTCAGCCTCCAGTATTTATGCTGCAGTAGTTTATGTGTCGGGGGGCTGGGGTTAGTTGGTTATACCTGGAGTACTTCTCCTGTCTTATCCAGTGTCCTGTGTGAATTTAAGTATGCTCTCTCTAATTCTCTCGTTCTCTCTTTCTCTCTGAGAACCTGAGCCCTAGGACCATACGTCAGGACTACCGGGCATGATGACACCCTGCTGCCCCCAGTCCGCCTGGCCTTGCTGCTATTCCAGTTTCAACTGTTCTGCCTGCGGCTACGAAACCCCTACCTGTCCCAGACCTGCTGTTTTCAACTCTAAATGATCGGCTATGAAAAGCCAACTGAGAGACCTGAGCCCTAGGACCATACGTCGGGACTACCGGCCGTGGTGACTCCTTGCTATCCCCAGTCCGCCTGGCCTTGCTGCTATTCCAGTTTAAACTGTTCTGCCTGCGGTTATGGAACCCCTACCTGTCCCAGACCTGCTGTTTTAAACTCTAATGATCGGCTATGAAAAGCCAACTGAGATTTATTCCTGATTATTATTTGACCATGCTTGTCACTTATGAACATTTTTGAACATCTTGGCATGGTTCTGTTATAATCTCCACCCGGCACAGCCAGAAGAGGACTGGCCACCCCTCATAGCCTGGTTCCTCTCTAGGTTTCTTCCTAGGTTTTGCCTTTCTAGGGAGTTTTTCCTAGCCACCGTGCTTCTACACCTGCATTACTAGCTGTTTGGGGTTTTAGGCTGGGTTTCTGTACAGCACTTCGAGATATTAGCTGATGTAAGAAGGGCTATATAAAATAAAATTGATTGATTGATTGATTGATTGATTGATTTGCCACATGCGCCGAATACAACAGGTGTAGACATTACAGTGAAATGCTTACTTACAAGCCCTTAACCAACAGTGCAGTTTTTTTTTTTAAGTTAAAAAAAAAAAGCAAATAACTAAAGAGCAGCAGTAAAATAAAATAACAGTAGAGGCTCTATACAGTAGAGAGGCTATATACAGTAGAGAGGCCAAATACAGTAGAGAGGCTATATACAGTAGAGAGGTTATATACAGTAGAGAGGCTATATACAGTAGAGAGGCTATATACAGTAGAGAGGCTATATACAGTAGAGAGGCTATATACAGTAGAGGCTATATACAGTAGGGAGGCTATATACAGTAGAGGATATATACAGTAGAGGATATATACAGTAGAGAGGCTATATACAGTAGAGAGGCTATATACAGTAGAGAGGCTATATACAGTAGAGAGGCTATATACAGTAGAGAGGCTATATACAGTAGAGAGGCTATATACAGTAGAGGCTATATACAGTAGAGGCTATATACAGTAGAGAGGCTATATACAGTAGAGAGGCTATATACAGTAGAGAGGCTATATACAGTAGAGAGGCTATATACAGTAGAGAGGCTATATACAGTAGAGGCTATATACAGTAGGGAGGCTATATACAGTAGAGGCTATATACAGTAAAGGCTATATACAGTAGGGAGGCTATATACAGTAGAGGCTATATACAGTAGAGGCTATATACAGTAGAGGCTATATACAGTAGAGGCTATATACAGTAGGGAGGCTATATACAGTAGAGGCTATATACAGTAGGGAGGCTATATACAGTAGGGAGGCTATATACAGTAGAGGCTATATACAGTATAGGCTATATACAGTAGATGCTATATACAGTAGAGGCTATATACAGTAGAGAGGCTATATACAGTAGAGAGGCTATATACAGTAGAGAGGCTATATACAGTAGAGGCTATATACAGTAGAGAGGCTATATACAGTAGAGGCTGTATACAGTAGAGAGGCTATATACAGTAGAGAGGCTATATACAGTAGAGGCTATATACAGTAGAGAGGCTATATACAGTAGAGAGGCTATATACAGTAGAGAGGCTATATACAGTAGAGGCTATATACAGTAGAGAGGCTATATACAGTAGAGGCTATATACAGTAGAGGCTATATACAGTAGAGAGGATATATACAGTAGAGGCTATATACAGTAGAGGCTATATACAGTAGAGGCTATATACAGTAGAGGCTATATACAGTAGAGAGGCTATATACAGTAGAGAGGCTATATACAGTATAGGCTATATACAGTAGAGAGGCTATATACAGTAGAGGCTATATACAGTAGAGAGGCTATATACAGTAGAGGCTATATACAGTAGAGAGTCAATGTGAAATAACAGTAGGGAGGCTATTTATAGGGGGTACCGGTGCAGAGTCAATGTGAAATAACAGTAGGGAGGCTATATACAGGGGGGTACCGGAACAGAGTCAATGTGCGGGGGCATATGTTAGTCGAGGTAATATGTACATGTGGGTAGAGTTAAAGTGACTACGCATAAATAATAAACAGAGTAGCAGCAGCGTAAAAGAGGGGGATGGGGTGGGGGGGGTGGGGGGGGTCAGTGCAAATAGTCAGGGTAGCCATGATTAGCTGTTCAGGAATCTTATGGCTTGGGGGTAGAAGCTGCTTAGAAGCCTCTTGGACCTAGACTTGGCGCTCCGGTACTGCTTGCCATGTGGTAGCAGAGAGAACAGTCTATGACTAGGGTGGCTGGAGTCTTTAGTGCCTTGCGGACGGAGGCCGAGCAGTTGCCATATCAGGCGGTGATGCAGCCAGTCAGGATGCTCTCGATGGTGCAGCTGTAGAACCTTTTGAGAATCTGATGACCGATGCCAAATCTTTTCAGTCTCCTGAGGGGGAATAGGCTTTGTCGTGCCCTCTTCACGACTGTCTTGGTGTGTTTGGACCATGATAGTTTGTTGGTGATGTGGACACCAAGGAACTTGAAGCTGTCAACCTGTTCCACTACAGCCCCGTCGATGAGAATGGGGGTGTGCTCAGTCCTCTTTTTTTTCCTGTAGTCCACAATCATCTCCTTTGTCTTGATCACGTTGAGGGAGAGGTTGTTATCCTGGCACCACACGGCCAGGTCTCTGACCTCCTCCCTATAGGCTGTCTCATCGTTGTCGGTGATCAGGCCTACCACTGTTGTGACGTCGGCAAACTTAATGATGGTGTTGGAGTCGTGCCTAGCCATGCAGTCATGAGTGAACAGGGAGTACAGGAGGGGACTGAGCACACACCCCTGAGGGGCCCCCGTGTTGAGGATCAGCGTGGCAGATGTGTTGTTGCCTAACCTTAAATCAATCAATAAATCAAATTTATAAAGCCCTTTCTACATCAGCAGATGTCGCAAAGTACTTTTTTTTTTTTTTTAACTAGGCAAGTCAGTTAAGAACTAATTCTTATTTACAATGACGGCCTACACCGGCCAAACCCGGACGACGCTGGGCCAATTGTGCGCTGCCCTATGGGACTTCCAATCACGGCCGGTTGTGATACAGCCTGGAATCGAACCAGGGGGTCTGTAGTGACGCCTCAAGCACTGAGATCCAGTGCCTTAGACCGCTGCGCCACTCGGGAGCCCAATATACAGAAACCCAAAACCCAGCCCAAAACCCCAAAACAGCAATGCAGATGTAGAAGCACATCCCTTACCACCAGGGGGCAGCCCATCAGGAAGTCCAGGATCCAGTTGCAGAGGGAGGTGTTTAGTCCCAGGGTCCTTAGCTTAGTGACGAGCTTTGAGGGCACTATGGTGTTGAACGCTGAGCTGTAGCCATTTAGTTGAGGTTTAGGGTTTAGTGAATGATTTGTCCCAAATACAATGCTTTTAGTTTTTGAAATATTCAGGACTAACTTATTCCTTGCCACCCATTCTGAAACTAACTGCAGCTGTTTGTTTAGTGTTGCAGTCATTTCAGTCGCTGTAGTAGCTGACGTGTATAGTGTTGAGTCATCCGCATACAGAGACACTCTGGCTTTACTCAAAAGTAGCCTGTCGTTAGTAAAGACTGAAAAAAGTAAGGGGCCTCGACAGCTGCCCTAAAAAACATGTATTGGGATCTGCAGACAGCTGTGTGTGACACTGTGTGCTCTTGGGTGTAGTACAGGAAGTGAGTGGGTATTAATGTGTCCTTGGGAGAGGAAACTGATTGATGTGTTTTGGGGTCAGACAGGGACACTAGCTGGGTGTGTGACTGTGTTTCGGGGTCAGACAGGGACACTAGCTGGGTGTGTGACTGTGTTTTGGGGTCAGACAGGGACACTAGCTGGGTGTGTGACTGTGTTTTGGGGTCAGACAGGGACACTAGCTGGGTGTGTGACTGTGTTTTGGGGTCAGACAGGGACACTAGCTGGGTGTGTGACTGTGTTTTGGGGTCAGACAGGGACACTAGCTGGGTGTGTGACTGTGTTTTGGGGTCAGACAGGGACACTAGCTGGGTGTGTGACTGTGTTTTGGGGTCAGACAGGGACACTAGCTGGGTGTGTGACTGTGTTTCGGGGTCAGACAGGGACACTAGCTGGGTGTGTGACTGTGTTTCGGGGTCAGACAGACATTTTTCCTATTTTGTTGCCTTACAACCTGAAATTAAAATTGATTTTTGGGGGGTTTGTATCATTTGATTTACACAACATGCCTACCACTTTGAAGATGCAAAATAATTTTTGGGTGAAACAAACAAGAAATAAGACCAAAAAAAAGAACTTGAGCGTGCATAACTATTCACCCCCCCAAAGTCAATACTTTGTAGAGCCACCTTTTGCAGCAATTACAGCTGCAAGTCTCTTGGGATATGTCTCTATAAGCTTGGCACATCTAGCCACTGGGATTTTTGCCCATTCATCAAGGCAAACTGCTCCAGCTCCTTCAAGTTGGATGGGTTCCGCTGGTGTACAGCAATCTTTAAGTCATACCACAGGTTCTCAATTGGATTGAGGTCTTGGCTTTGACTAGGCCATTCCAAGACATTTAAATGTTTCCCCTTAAACCACTCGAGTGTTGCTTTAGCAGTATGCTTAGGGTCATTGTCCTGCTGGAAGGTGAACCTCCATCCCAATCTCAAATCTCTGGAAGCCTGAAACAGGTTTCCCTCAAGAATTTCCCTGTATTTAGCGCCATCCATCATTCCTTCAATTCTGACCAGTTTCCCAGTCCCTGCCGATGAAAAACATCCCCACAGCATGATGCTACCAACACCATGCTTCACTGTGGGGATGGTGTTCTCAGGGTGATGAGTGGTGTTGGGTTTGCGCCAGACATAGCGTTTTCCTTGATGGCCAAAAATCTGACCAGAGTACCTTCTTCCATATGTTTGGGAGTCTCCCACATGCCTTTTGGCGAACACCAAACGTGTTTGCTTATTTTTTTCTTTAAGCAATGGCTTTTTTCTGGCCACTCTTCCGTAAAGCCCAGCTCTGTGGAGTGTACGGCTTAAAGTGGTCCTATGGACAGATACTCCAATCTCCGCTGTGGAGCTTTGCAGCTCCTTCAGGGTTATCTTTGGTCTCTGTTGCCTCTCTGATTAATGCCCTCCTTGCCAGGTCCGTGAGTTTTGGTGGGCGGCCCTCTCTTGGCAGGTTTGTTGTGTTGCCAAATTCTTTCAATTTCTTATAATGGATTTAATGGTGCTCCGTGGGATGTTCAAAGTTTCAGATATTTTTCTATAACCCAACCCTGATATGTACTTCTCCACAACTTTGTCTCTGACCTGTTTGGAGAGCTCCTTGGTCTTCATGGTGCCGCTTGCTTGGTGGTGCCCCTTGCTTAGTGGTGTTGCAGACTCTGGGGCCTTTCAGAACAGGTGTATATATATACTGAGATCATGTGACAGATCATGTGACACTTAGATTGCACACAGGTGGACTTTATTTAACTAATTATGTGACTTCTGAAGGTAATTGGTTGCACCAGATCTAATTTAGGGGCTTCATAGCAAAGGGGGTGAATACATATGCACGCACCACTTTTAAGTAATTTTTTTCATTTCACTTCACCAATTTGGACTATTTTGTGTTTGTCCATTACATGAAATCCAAATAAAAATCAATTTAAATTACAGGTTGTAATGCAACAAAATAGGAAAAACACCAAGGGGGATGATTACTTTTGCAAGGCACTGTATATATGTAAATTATATATATATTTTTTCAATGTACTTTACTCAAACTAGTGAATATCACTTATTATAAATGAGATCATGAACTATCAGCTCTCTGAATATCCAGGGCCTGTACTCTTCACATTTACTATCCACAGTGGAGACAAATCAGACCCCAATAATTACAGGGGAATTTGCATAAACAGCAACTTGGGAAAGGTTTTCTGTAGCATTTTGAATTCAAGAATTCAAACCTTTCTTCAAGACAAAATGTAATAAGTAAATGTCAAATTGGCTTTCTCCCCAACCATCGCACTACTGACCATATATACACCTTACACACACTAATTAATAAACACGTCCACCAAAAAAAAAGAGGGCAAAATCTTTGCTTGCTTTATTGACTTTAAAAAAGCATTCGATTGTTGTTTTGGCAATATTGACACAATGTTTTTCATGCCAATAAAGCAGCTTGAATTTGAGAGAGAGTGTGAGTCCTGGGTACGGTGCCAGGAAGGACAGACAGATTACTCTGCAGAGAGAGAGTACTGTGGTACGGTGCCAGGGGAGACAGACAGATTACTCTGCAGAGAGAGAGTACTGTGGTACGGTGCCAGGGGAGACAGACAGATTACTCTGCAGAGAGAGAGTACTGTGATACGGTGCCAGGGGAGACAGACAGATTACTCTGCAGAGAGAGAGTACTGTGATACGGTGCCAGGGGAGACAGACAGATTACTCTGCAGAGAGAGAGTACTGTGATACGGTGCCAGGGGAGACAGACAGATTACTCTGCAGAGAGAGAGAGTACTGTGGTACGGTGCCAGGGGAGACAGACAGATTACTCTGCAGAGAGAGAGAGTACTGTGGTACGGTGCCAGGGGAGACAGACAGATTACTCTGCAGAGAGAGAGTACTGTGGTACGGTGCCAGGGGAGACAGACAGATTACTCTGCAGAGAGAGAGTACTGTAGTGCGGTGCCAGGGGAGACAGACAGATTACTCTGCAGAGAGAGAGTACTGTGGTACGGTGCCAGGGGAGACAGACAGATTACTCTGCAGAGAGAGAGTACTGTGGTACGGTGCCAGGGGAGACAGACAGATTACTCTGCAGAGAGAGAGTACTGTGATACGGTGCCAGGGGAGACAGACAGATTACTCTGCAGAGAGAGAGAGTACTGTGGTACGGTGCCAGGGGAGACAGACAGATTACTCTGCAGAGAGAGAGAGTACTGTGGTACGGTGCCAGGGGAGACAGACAGATTACTCTGCAGAGAGAGAGTACTGTGGTACGGTGCCAGGGGAGACAGACAGATTACTCTGCAGAGAGAGAGTACTGTGGTGCGGTGCCAGGGGAGACAGACAGATTACTCTGCAGAGAGAGAGTACTGTGGTACGGTGCCAGGGGAGACAGACAGATTACTCTGCAGAGAGAGAGTACTGTGGTGCGGTGCCAGGGGAGACAGACAGATTACTCTGCAGAGAGAGAGAGTACTGTGGTACGGTGCCAGGGGAGACAGACAGATTACTCTGCAGAGAGAGAGTACTGTGGTACGGTGCCAGGGGAGACAGACAGATTACTCTGCAGAGAGAGAGAGTACTGTGGTACGGTGCCAGGGGAGACAGACAGATTACTCTGCAGAGAGAGAGTACTGTGGTACGGTGCCAGGGGAGACAGACAGATTACTCTGCAGAGAGAGAGAGTACTGTGGTACGGTGCCAGGGGAGACAGACAGATTACTCTGCAGAGAGAGAGAGTACTGTGGTACGGTGCCAGGGGAGACAGACAGATTACTCTGCAGAGAGAGAGTACTGTGGTACGGTGCCAGGGGAGACAGACAGATTACTCTGCAGAGAGAGAGAGTACTGTGGTACGGTGCCAGGGGAGACAGACAGATTACTCTGCAGAGAGAGAGTACTGTGGTGTGTTGTCATGGAGAGGGCAGGCAGACAGGCTGGCTGGGGGAATATGAGACATGTTGAGAGGCTGTGTAGGTTATTAACAGCACTACGAATGGCCACTCTATTTCTCTCTCTCCAGAAGCTCAGTGATTTAACCCTTTACACTCGTGATAATTGGCCTATATAGATGGGGCAAATTGAAATGTTTCTTACAGAGGAAATATGATGCATAACCATGGTAGCAAGGGAACAGTTTAGAGATTATGGGAAAATCATTAGACCGAAGTTGAGGACACAACAATTCACCTGACACAAGACTGAATCCAAACATTGCAAAAATGGTGAATTCTACTTTTACTGTACTTTTCAACTTATTTGTTGATAATGAAATCTGAAAATACTCTGGATAGATTCAGTAACATGATAAGAATATTATTGGAAAATGTGGAGTAGGTGCTATATTATATTTTTTTGAACAAGGGTTTGAGTGAGAGGATTAACTGGTGTCTCCATGTGACCACACACCTCTCCAAAATGTGCAAATTGAATTTTAGGACTCAAAGAAGAGTCTTCAACTATAAGGTACTTTTGTTGATCTCTCCTAGCTGTGTCGTTGAGGAACTCAGCCCTGCATCCCACTTTTACTTCACTACATTCCTAAAGAAAATATTGTACTTTTTACTCCATACATTTTCCATGACAACCAAAAGTACTCGTTACATTTTGAATGGTTAGCAGGACAGGAAAATAGACGAATTCGCACACTTAAGAGAACACGTGGTCATCCCTACTACCTATGGTCTGGCAGACTCACTAAACACAAATGGATGTTTTGTAAATAATGTCTGCGTGTTGGAGCGTGCCCCTGGCAATTCGAAAAATGTAAAAACAAGAAGGAATTTTAAATAATTTATACTTTTACTTTTACTTTTGATACTTCAGTATATTTAAAACCATGTCTTTCAGAGAAAAAATGTGTCTGTTTGTATATTTAGCAATGAATCCTCCGATAGGAACATCACTGATAGACGTCCAATGACTCTATGGAACAAGGACAACCATATCTACACCCACAAAAATGAATAGAGCGATCAGTATCACATAGAGCCTTATAGTGTGATCAGTATCACATAGAGCCTTATAGTGTGATCAGTATCACATAGAGCCTTATAGTGTGATCAGTATCACATAGAGCCTTATAGTGTGATCAGTATCACATAGAGCTTTATAGTGTGATCAGTATCACATAGAGCCTTATAGTGTGATCAGTATCACATAGAGCCTTATAGTGTGATCAGTATCACATAGAGCCTTATAGTGTGATCAGTATCACATAGAGCCTTATAGTGTGATCAGTATCACATAGAGCCTTATAGTGTGATCAGTATCACATAGAGCCTTATAGTGTGATCAGTATCACATAGAGCCTTATAGTGTGATCAGTATCACATAGAGCCTTATAGTGTGATCAGTATCACATAGAGCCTTATAGTGTGATCAGTATCACATAGAGCCTTATAGTGTGATCAGTATCACATAGAGCCTTATAGTGTGATCAGTATCACATAGAGCCTTATAGTGTGATCAGTATCACATAGAGCCTTATAGTGTGATCAGTATCACATAGAGCCTTATAGTGTGATCAGTATCACATAGAGCCTTATAGTGTGATCAGTATCACATAGAGCCTTATAGTGTGATCAGTATCACATAGAGCCTTATAGTGTGATCAGTATCACATAGAGCCTTATAGTGTGATCAGTATCACATAGAGCCTTATAGTGTGATCAGTATCACATAGAGCCTTATAGTGTGATCAGTATCACATAGAGCCTTATAGTGTGATCAGTATCACATAGAGCCTTATAGTGTGATCAGTATCACATAGAGCCTTATAGTGTGATCAGTATCACATAGAGCCTTATAGTGTGATCAGTATCACATAGAGCCTTATAGTGTGATCAGTATCACATAGAGCCTTATAGTGTGATCAGTATCACATAGAGCCTTATAGTGTGATCAGTATCACATAGAGCCTTATAGTGTGATCAGTATCACATAGAGCCTTATAGTGTGATCAGTATCACATAGAGCCTTATAGTGTGATCAGTATCACATAGAGCCTTATAGTGTGATCAGTATCACATAGAGCCTTATAGTGTGATCAGTATAACACAGAGCCTTATAGTGTGATCAGTATCACATAGAGCCTTATAGTGTGATCAGTATCACACAGAGCCTTATAGTGTGATCAGTATCACATAGAGCCTTATAGTGTGATCAGTATCACATAGAGCCTTATAGTGTGATCAGTATCACATAGAGCCTTATAGTGTGATCAGTATCACATAGAGCCTTATAGTGTGATCAGTATCACATAGAGCCTTATAGTGTGATCAGTATCACATAGAGCCTTATAGTGTGATCAGTATCACATAGAGCCTTATAGTGTGATCAGTATCACATAGAGCCTTATAGTGTGATCAGTATCACATAGAGCCTTATAGTGTGATCAGTATCACATAGTGCCTTATAGTGTGATCAGTATCACATAGAGCCTTATAGTGTGATCAGTATCACATAGAGCCTTATAGTGTGATCAGTATCACATAGAGCCTTATAGTGTGATCAGTATCACATAGAGCCTTATAGTGTGATCAGTATCACATAGAGCCTTATAGTGTGATCAGCATCACATAGAGCCTTATAGTGTGATCAGTATCACATAGAGCCTTATAGTGTGATCAGTATCACATAGAGCCTTCGCGAAATGCCACAAAGCAGGACTACATTCATTTTTAGATCTCGACCCCCCCATCAATACACCAGAAGCCGTCATAGGGCATGTAATTCAGCGCCCGAAGCCCTGACCTGCCTTCCTTCTGGGCCCTGACCTGCCTTCCTCCTGGGCCCTGACCTGCCTTCCTCCTGGGCCCTGACCTGCCTTCCTCCTGGGCCCTGACCTGCCTTCCTCCTGGGCCCTGACCTGCCTTCCTCCTGGGCCCTGCCCTGCCTTCCTCCTGGGCCCTGACCTGCCTTCCTCCTGGGCCCTGACCTGCCTTCCTCCTGGGCCCTGACCTGCCTTCCTCCTGGGCCCTGACCTGCCTTCCTCCTGGGCCCTGACCTGCCTTCCTCCTGGGCCCTGTCCTGCCTTCTTCCTGGGCCCTGACCTGCCTTCCTCCTGGGCCCTGACCTGCCTTCCTCCTGGGCATTTATGTGTGAAACACATCTCACTGTCCTAGAAATGCCTCAGACATGATGAAAAAAAGCCCAGATTCCCCCAGGGTTATATTCCCCCAGGGTTAAAGGTAGGGGTGTGAATCAGAAAACCAGTCAGTATCTGGCGTGACCACCATTTGCCTCATGCAGTACGACACATCTCCTTCGCATAGAGATGATCAGGCTGTTGATTGTGACCTGTGGAATGTTGTCCCACTCCTCTTCAATGGCTGTGCGAAGTTGCTGGACATTGGCAGGAACTGGAATACGCTGTCATACACGTCGATCCAGAGCATCCCAAACATGCTCAATAGGTGACATGTCTGGTAAGTATGCAGGCCATGGAAGAACTGGGACATGTTCAGCTTCCAGGAATTGTGTACAGATCCTTGCGACATGGGGCCGTGCATTATCATCCTGAAACATGAGGTGATGGCGGTGGATGAATGGCACAACAATGGGCCTCAGGATCTCTTCACGGTATCTCCTGTGCATTCAAATTACCATCGATAAACTGAAATAGTTTTTTGTTGTCCGTGTCTTATGCCTGACCATATAATAACCCCATCGCCACCATCACGGGGCACTCCGTTAACAGCGTTGACAAACCGCTCGCCCACACGGCGCCATACAAGCTGCCTGCCATCTGCCCGGTACAGTTGAAACCGGGATTAATCTGTGAAGAGCACATTTCTCCAGCGTGCCCGTGGCTACCCTGGTGAGGATGACGAACACGCAGATGAGCTTTTTAGAGTGGCCTTTTATTGTCCCCAGCACAAGGTGCACCTGTGTAATGATCATGCTGTTTAATCAGCTTCTTGATATGCCACACCTGTCAGGTGGATGGATTATCTTGGCAAAGTGGAAATGCTCACTAACAGGTCTATAAACTATATTTGTTCACAACATTTGAGAGAAATAAACTTGGAACATTTCTGGGATCTTTTATTTCAGCTCATGAAACATGGGACCAACACTTTACCTGTTGCGTTTCTATCTTAGTTCAGTATATATAGTAAGTTTAAGCTTCAATATCTTAGCTTATAGTATCCACATGTTCTACTAGTGCTGACTCAACCAGAGACCAATACGGCCTCCAGGTGGGGATCACACAGAGATCTACAGCTGTTTCCTCCTCTAGCTCTCAGTCCTCAGCCTGAAATAACATACACTACATGACCAAAAGTATGTGGACACATCTCATTCCAAAATCATGGCCATTAATATGGAGTTGGTCCTCCCCCTTTGCTGCTATAACAGCCTCCACTCTTCTGGGAAGGCTTTCCACTAGATGTTGGAACATTGCTGCTGGGACTTGCTTCCATTCAGCCACGAGCATTAGTGAGGTTGGGCACTGATGTTGGGCGATTAGGCCTGACCTGCAGCCAATTCCTCCCAAAGGTGTTCGATGGGGTTGAGAACAGGGCTCTGTGCAGGCCAGTCAAGTTCTTCCACACCGATCTCGACAAACCATTTCTGTACGGACCTCGCTTTGTACATGGGGGCATTGTCATGCTGAATCAGGAAAGGGGCTTTCCTAAACTGTTGCCACTAAGTTGGAAGCACAGAATCCTCTAGAATGTCATTGTATGTTGTAGCGTTAAGATTTCCCTTCACTGGAACTAAGGGGCCTAGCCCGAACCATGAAAAACAGCCCCAGACCATTATTCCTCCTCCACCAAACTTGATGGTTGGCACTATGCATTGGGGCAGGTAGCGTTCTCCTGGCATCCACCAAACCCAGATTAGTCCGTTGGACTGCCAGATGGTGAAGCGTAATTCATCACTCCAGAGAACGCGTTTCCACTGGCGAACTTTACACCACTCCAGCCAACGGTTTCCATGGCTGCTCTGCCATGGAAACCCATTTCATGAAGCTCCCGATGAACAGTTATTGTGCACTCACTACAGAGTTGCTTCCAGAGGCAGTTTGGAACTCTGTTGTGAGTCTTGCAACCAAGGACAGACGATTTTTACGTGCTACACGCTTCAGCACTCGGCGGTACCATTCTGTGAGATTGTGTGGCCTACCACTTTGCGGCTGAGCTGTTGTTGCTCCTAGTCGTGTTGGAAAGGTGGCATCCTATGACGGTGCTACGTTGAAAGTCACTGAGCTCTTCAGTACGGGCCAACGTTTGTCTATGGAGATTGCATGGCTGTGTGCTTGATTTTATACACCTGTCAGCAACCGGTGTTGCTGAAATGGCTGAATCCACTAATTTGAAGTGATGTCCACATACTTTTGTATGTGTAGTGTATATGTCCAAATGTTAATGTATAGAGAGATGAACCTTCTCTAGTAAACATAAGACAAAGGGAAGAGGCTGTTTCCTTTAGCTCTCAGCCTGTCTGGGTATAATTATAGTCATGAATGTGGCTCAGTGCTCCAGATGTAGTTACTAGGTTATAGAGTTGGGTTCATGTTGCAGCTGAAGACACAGACAGACACAGACAGACACTGCTGTTGACAGACAGACACAGACAGACACAGACAGACACATAGATCGCTGCACTCATTACTACAATTGTCTCTTCATCCAGTGGAATTATCTGCCATGCGATACAGAATGTTCAGCATCAGTCATGACGTTGTTGGACTCCATCCCTCTCTCCCTCTTTTTACCCCCTCTCTCATCCTTCTCTCCCCTCTCCTCACCCCTCTCTCATCCTTCTCTCCCCTCTCCTCATCCCTCTCTCCATCCCTGTCTCCAACCCTCTCTCCCCTCTCTCCATCCCTCCCTCTTCTCTCTCCATCCCTCTTTCCATCCCTTTCTCCCCTCTCTCCATCCCTTTCTCCCCTCTCTCCATCCCTCCCTCTCCTCTCTCCATCCCTCTTTCCATCCCTCTCTCCCCTCTCTCCATCCCTCTCTCCCCTCTCTCCCTCCCTCTCACCCCTCTCTCCATCCCTCTCACCCCCTCTCTCCCCTCTCCCCTCTCTCTCCCCCTCTCTCTATCTCTCTCACCCCCCTCTCTCCCCTCTCTCCCACCCCTCTTCCCATCCCTCTCACCATCCCTCTCTCCTCTCTCTCCATCCCTCTCTCCCCTCTTTCCATCCCTCCCCTCTCTCCACCCTCTCTCCATCCCTCTCTCCATCCCGCCCTCTCTCGACTCCCTCCCTCCCTCCTCCCACATTATTCTCTGCTCATCAGAACTCAGCTGTTACTTGGCAACAGCTGGTCATTACTATGGCAACACAACACAACACAGAACAGAACACAGCAAGGCATACATGTCTTGCTGTGTATGAAGCAGTAGACCGGTAGGCTAAACTCTCGTTAAAGCCAGCTGCATATTTAGGTACACACTCAATATAACCCTGTTGTGTTTCTACATACTCATTTTACAGTGGTTTGCGAAAGTATTCACCCCCCTTGGCATTTTTCCTATTTTGTTGCCTTACAACCTGGAGTTAAAATTGATTTTTGGGGGGTTTGTATCATTTGATTTACACAACATGCCTACCACTTTGAAGATGCAAAACAAACAAGGATTAAGACAAAAAAACTGAAAACCTGAGCGTGCATAACCATTCAGCCCCCCCCCCCCCCCCCCCCCCCAATGTCAATACTTTGTAGAGCCACCTTTTGCAGCAATTACAGCTGCAAGTCTCTTGGGATATGTCTCTACAAGCTTGGCACATCTAGCCACTGGGATTTTTGCCCATTCTACAAGGCAAAACTGCTCCAGCTCCTTCAAGTTGGATGGGTTCCGCTGGTGTACAGCAATCCTTAAATCATACCACAGATTCTCAATTGGATTGAGGTCTGGGCTTTGACTAGGCCATTCCAAGACATATAAATGTTTCCCCTTAAACCACTCGAGTGTTGCTTTAGCAGTATGCTATGGGTAATTGTCCTGCTGGAAGGTGATCCTCCATCCCAGTCTCAAATCTCTGGAAGACTGAAACAGGTTTACCTCAAGAATTTCCCTGTATTTAGCGCCATCATCATTCCTTCAATTCTGACCAGTTTCCCAGTCCCTGCCGATGAAAAACATCCCCACAGCATGATGCTACCAACACCATGCTTCACTGTGGGGATGGTGTTCTCGGGGTGATGAGTGGTGTTGGGTTTGCGCCAGACATAGCGTTTTCCTTGATGGCCAAAAATCTGACCAGAGTACCTTCTTCCATATGTTTGGGAGTCTTTTTTTCTTTAAGCAATGGCTTTTTTCTGGCCACTCTTCCGTAAAGCCCAGCTCTGTGGAGTGTACGGCTTAAAGTGGTCCTATGGACATATACTCCAATCTCCGCTGTGGAGCTTTGCAGCTCCTTCAGGGTTATCTTTGGTCTCTGTTGCCTCTCTGATTAATGCCCTCCTTGCCAGGTCCGTGAGTTTTGGTGGGCGGCCCTCTCTTGGCAGGTTTGTTGTGGTGCCAAATTCTTTCAATTTTTTATAATGGATTTAATGGTGCTCCGTGGGATGTTCAAAGTTTCAGATATTTTTTTATAAACCAACCGTGATCTGTACTTCTCCACAACTTTGTCTCTGACCTATTTGGAGAGCTCCTTGATCTTCATGGTGCCGCTTGCTTGGTGGTGCCCCTTGCTTAGTGGTGTTGCAGACTCTGGGGCCTTTCAGAACAGGTGTATATATACTGAGATCATGTGACACTTAGATTGCACACAGGTGGACTTTATTTAACTAATTATGTGACTTCTGAAGGTAATTGGTTGCACCAGATCTTATTTAGGGGCTTCATAGCAAAGGGGGTGAATACATACAGTGGGGAGAACAAGTATTTGATACGCCGATTTTGCAGGTTTTCCTACTTACATTACATTTACGTCATTTAGCAGACGCTCTTATCCAGAGCGACTTACAAATGGGTGCATTCACCCTATAGCCAGTGGGATAACCACTTTACAATATGTGTTTGTTTTTTTTTTTTTTTTTTTTTTTGGGGGGGGCGGGGGGGTAGAAGGATTACTTTATCCTATCCCAGGTATTCCTTATAATAATAATAATTAAAGAGGTGGGGTTTCAAATGTCTCCGGAAGGTGGTGAGTGACTCCGCTGTCCTGGCGTCGTGAGGGAGCTTGTTCCACCATTGGGGTGCCAGAGCAGCGAACAGTTTTGACTGGGCTGAGCGGGAACTATGCTTCCGCAGAGGAAGGGAAGCCAGCAGGCCAGAGGTGGATGAACGCAATGCCCTCGTTTGGGTGTAGGGACTGATCAGAGCCTGAAGGTACAGAGGTGCCGATCCCCTCACAGCTCCATAGGCAAGCACCATGGTCATGTAACAGATGCGAGCTTCAACTGGAAGCCAGTGGAGTGTGCGGAGGAGCGGGGTGACGTGAGAGAACTTGGGAAGGTTGAACACCAGACGGGCTGCGGCATTCTGGATGAGTTGTAGGGGTTTAATGGCACAGGCAGGGAGCCCAGCCAACAGCGAGTTGCAGTAATCCAGACGGGAGATGACAAGTGCCTGGATTAGGACCTGTGCCGCTTCCTGTGTAAGGCAGGGTCGTACTCTCCGAATGTTGTAGAGCATGAACCTGCAGGATCGGGTCACCGCCTTGATGTTAGCGGAGAACGACAGGGTGTTGTCCAGGGTCACGCCAAGGATCTTCGAACTCTGGGAGGAGGACACAACGGAGTTGTCAACCGTGATGGCGAGATCATGGAACGGGCAGTCCTTCCCCGGGAGGAAGAGCAGCTCCGTCTTGCCAGGGTTCAGCTTGAGGTGGTGATCCGTCATCCATACTGATTTGTCTGCCAGACATGCAGAGATGCGATTCGCCACCTGGTTATCAGAAGGGGGAAAGGAGAAGATTAGTTGTGTATCGTCAGCGTAGCAATGATAGGAGAGGCCATGTGAGGATATGACAGAGCCAAGTGACTTGGTGTATAGGGAGAATAGGAGAGGGCCTAGAACTGAGCCTGGGGGACACCAGTGGTGAGAGCACGTGGTGCGGAGACAGCTTCTCGCCACGCCACTTGGTAGGAGCGACCGGTCAGGTAGGACGCAATCCAGGAGTGAGCCGCGCCGGAGATGCCCAGCTCGGAGAGGGTGGAGAGGAGGATCTGATGGTTCACAGTATCAAAGGCAGCAGACAGGTCTAGAAGGACAAGAGCAGAGGAGAGAGAGTTAGCTTTAGCAGTGCGGAGAGCCTCCGTGACACAGAGAAGAGCAGTCTCAGTTGAATGACCAGTCCTGAAACCTGACTGGTTTGGATCAAGAAGGTCATTCTGAGAGAGATAGCAAGAGAGTTGGCTAAAGACGGCACGCTCAATAGTTTTGGAAAGAAAAGAAAGAAGGGATACTGGTCTGTAGTTGTTGACATCAGTGGGATCGAGTGTTGGTTTTTTGAGAAGGGGTGCAACTCTCGCTCTCTTGAAGACGGAAGGGACATAGCCAGCGGTCAAGGATGAGTTGATCAGCGAGGTGAGGTAGGGGAGAAGGTCACCGGAGATGGTCTGGAGAAGAGAGGAGGGGATGGGGTCAAGCGGGCAGGTTGTTGGGCGGCCTGCAGTCACAAGTCGCAGGATTTTATCTGGAGAGAGAGGGGAGAAAGAAGTCAAAGCATAGGGTAGGGCAGTGTGAGCAGGACCAGCAGTGTCATTAGACTTAACAAACGAGGATCGGATGTCGTCAACCTTCTTTTCAAAGTGGTTGACGAAGTCATCCACAGAGAGAGAGGGGTGGGGGGGGGATTCAGCAGGGAGGAGAATGTGGCAAAGAGCTTCCTAGGGTTAGAGGCAGATGCTTGGAATTTAGAGTGGTAGAAAGTGGCCTTAGCAGCAGAAACAGATGAAGAAAATGTAGAGAGGAGGGAGTGAAAAGATGCCAGGTCGGCAGGGAGTTTAGTTTTCTTCCATTTCCGCTCCGCTGCCCGGAGCTCTGTTCTGTGAGCTCGCAATGAGTCATCAAGCCACGGAGCTGGAGGGGAGGACCGAGCCGGCCGGGAGGATAGGGGACACAGAGAGTCAAAGGATGCAGAAAGGGAGGAGAGGAGGGTTGAGGAGGCAGAATCAGGAGATTGGAGGGAGAAGGATTGAGCAGAGGGAAGAGATGATAGGATGGAAGAGGAGAGAGTAGTGGGAGAGAGAGAGCGAAGGTTGCGGCGGCGCATTACCATCTGTGTAGGGGCAGAGTGAGTAGTGTTGGAGGAGAGCGAGAGAGAAAAGGATACAAAGTAGTGGTCGGAGACATGGAGGGGAGTTGCAGTGAGATTTGTAGAAGAGCAGCATCTAGTAAAGATGAGGTCAAGCGTATTGCCTGCCTTGTGAGTAGGGGGGGACGGTGAGAGGGTGAGGTCAAAAGAGGAGAGGAGTGGAAAGAAGGAGGCAGAGAGAAATGAGTCAAATGTAGACGTAGGGAGGTTGAAATCCCCCAAAACTGTGAGGGGTGAGCCATCCTCAGGAAAGGAACTTATCAAGGCGTCAAGCTCATTGATGAACTCTCCAAGGGAACCTGGAGGGCGATAGATGACAAGGATATTAAGCTTAAATGGGCTAGTGACTGTGACAGCATGGAATTCAAATGAGGAGATAGACAGATGGGTTAGGGGAAAAATTGAGAATGTCCACTTGGGAGAGATGAGGATTCCTGTGCCACCACCCCTCTGACCAGATGCTCTCGGGGTATGCGAGAACACATGGTCAGACGAGGAGAGAGCAGTAGGAGTAGCAGTGTTTTCAGTGGTAATCCATGTTTCCGTCAGCGCCAGGAAGTCGAGGGACTGGAGGTTAGCATAGGCTGGGATGAAGTCAGCCTTGTTGGCAGCAGAACGGCAGTTCCAGAGGCTGCCTGAGACCTGGAACTCCAGGTGTGGGGTGCGTGCAGGGACCACCAGGTTAGAGAGGCAGCAGCCACGCGGTGTGAGGCGTTGGTGTAGCCTGTGCGGAGAGGAGAGAACAGGGATAGGCAGAGGCATAGTTGACAGGCTGTAGCAAATGGCTACAATAATGCAGAGGAGATCGGAATGAAATGAACTAAACATCTGGGAAAGGAGAGAGTAGGGCCTCCCTCACCAAAACTTCCACCTCAGAAACTATAATTGTTTCACTGAACCACCCGAATAAAAACTCTCCCAACTTCCACTTTAGAAATTAGAATTGTTGTGAACTACAGCGGTTCAATGTTTCAAGGAATAGACTCAACTTACTTTGTTCAGCTAGCTAACTATGACGCCATAGCTAACTAGCATGCTAGCATCCAATAACACAAAGTTAAGCACCAATACTTGGTTACAACAAACTACCAATAGTGTGTTAACACACTAAACAGATAATTCGTGTCCGTGTCTAGTTCCTTTCATAACGCAGCAATAATTAAACGTTGGCTAGCTAGCACAAATATATTGTATTTAGCTGCTACAGTACAGTTAGCTGGTCGTGTTGGCTAGCTAGCAATGGCTACTGTGTTGACTTTGTTTGAAAAACGGCTAGCTAGCTAGCTTCGTGCTACACCCGGCACCGCCGAATACAATGCTAACCTACAATAACTACCCACAACAGCCCACGATGCCTAACTATGACGCCATAGCTAACTAGCATGCTAGCATCCAATAACACACAGTTTAGCACCAATACTTGGTTACAACAAACTACCAATAGTGTGTTAACACACTAAACAGATAATTCGTGTCCGTGTCTAGTTCCTTTCATAACGCAGCAATAATTAAACGTTGGCTAGCTAGCACAACTATATTGTATTTAGCTGCTACAGTACAGTTAGCTGGTCGTGTTGGCTAGCTAGCAATGGCTACTGTGTTGACTTTGTTTGAAAAACGGCTAGCTAGCTAGCTTCGTGCTACACCCGACACCGCCGAATACAATGCTAACCTACAATAACTACCCACAACAGCCCACGATGCCTACCTACAATACCTAACTACAATCTAAATACATAATTAAGCCTTACTCGACAAAGCCCAAGCTATGTATAAAGCCAAACTTACCCGACGCCAGCTGACTGGGTGGCAGACAAGAAGACATTTGTCTTCTGCAATCAGTAGGTGTAATTAAGTACAGTAGCTACTAACTACCTAACGTTGATGCCTCAGATAATGAGGTTAGAAAAACAGCTGAATGGTAGGTAGTTAGCTGGCTTAATTACAGGTACTCTTAAGCGTGAAATAACATTGGAAACAACTATCCACCGTTGCTAAACGTTACCAGTAGCTACCCGCTAGCTAGCTAGCCTCGTGCTTCGCCGGGCTCCGCCGTATACAATACTTACCTACAATAATTACCTACAAAAACCTACAATAACTACCTAAATAAACTACCTACAATACCTAACTACAACTACCTACCTACAATCTAAATACATGGTTTAAGCTTTACTCAACACCATATAAGAAGCCAAGCTTACCTCCTGCTAGAGAAAACACAACCTCTCCCGACCACTCTTGTAAATGATACAAAGCATGTAGAGGTCTGTAATTTTTATCATAGGTACACTTCAACTGTAAGAGATGGAATCTAAAACAAAAATCCATAAAATCACATTGTATGATTTTTAAGTAATTCATTTGCATTTTATTGCATGACATAAGTATTTGATCACCTACCAACCAGTAAGAATTCCGGCTCTCACAGACCTGTTAGTTTTTCTTTAAGAAGCCCTCCTGTTCTCCACTCATTACCTGTATTAACTGCACCTGTTTGAACTCGTTACTTGTATAAAAGACACCTGTCCACACACTCAATCCAACAGACTCCAACCTCTCCACAATGGCCAAGACCAGAGAGCTGTGTAAGGACATCAGGGATAAAATTGTAGACCTGCACAAGGCTGGGATGGGCTACAGGACAATAGGCAAGCAGCTTGGTGAGAAGGCAACAACTGTTGGCGCAATTATTAGAAAATGGAAGAAGTTTAAGATGACGGTCAATCACCCTTGGTCTGGGGCTCCATGCAAGATCTCACCTCGTGGGGCATCAATGATCATGAGGAAGGTGAGGGATCAGCCCAGAACTACACGGCAGGACCTGTTCAATGACCTGAAGAGAGCTGGGACCACAGTCTCAAAGAAAACCATTAGTAACACACTACGCCGTCATGGATTAAAATCCTGCAGCGCACGCAAGGTCCCCCTGCTCAAGCCAGCGCATGTCCAGGCCCGTCTGAAGTTTGCCAATGACCATCTGGATGATCCAGAGGAGGAATGAGAGAAGGTAATGTGGTCTGATGAGACAAAAATATAGCTTTTTGGTCTAAACTCCACTCGTCGTGTTTGGAGGAAGAAGAAGGATGAGTACAACCCCAAGAACACCATCCCAACCGTGAAGCATGGAGGTGGAAACATCATTCTTTGGGGATGATTTTCTGCAAAGGGGACAGGACGACTGCACCGTATTGAGGGGAGGATGGATGGGGCCATGTATCGCGAGATCTTGGCCAACAACCTCCTTCCCTCAGTAAGAGCATTGAAGATGGGTCGTGGCTGGGTCTTCCAGCATGACAACGACCCGAAACACACAGCCAGGGCAACTAAGGAGTGGCTCCGTAAGAAGCATCTCAAGGTACTGGAGTGGCCTAGCCAGTCTCCAGACCTGAACCCAATAGAACATCTTTGGAGGGAGCTGAAAGTCCGTATTGCCCAGCGACAGCCCCGAAACCTGAAGGATCTGGAGAAGGTCTGTATGGAGGAGTGGGCCAAAATCCCTGCTGCAGTGTGTGCAAACCTGGTCAAGACCTACAGGAAATGTATGATCTCTGTAATTGCAAACAAAGGTTTCTGTACCAAATATTAAGTTCTGCTTTTCTGATGTATCAAATACTTATGTCATGCAATAAAATGCAAATTAATTACTTAAAAATCATACAATGTGATTTTCTGGATTTTTGTTTTTAGATTCCGTCTCTCACAGTTGAAGTGTACCTATGATAAAAATTACAGACCTCTACATGCTTTGTAAGTAGGAAAACCTGCAAAATCAGCAGTGTATCAAATACTTGTCCTCCCCACTGTATGCAAGCACCACTTTTATGTTATTTATTTTTTTGAACTATTTGAAACAAGTTATTTTTTTCATTTCACTTCACCAATTTGGACTATTTTGAGTATGACCATTACATGAAATCCAAATAAAAATCCATTTAAATTACAGGTTATAATACAACAAAATAGGAAAAACACCAAGGGGCATGAATACTTTTGCAAGGCGCTGTAACCCTGTTGTGTTTTTACATACTCAATATAACCCTGTTGTGTTCAGTGTTTCTACATGATACTTACTCACAACTACTAGACAGCTTCAGCATAATCACTTGCGTCTGTAGTTTATTCTTGCCATTTCAAAACATTAGGCTGTCTACTGTACATTATAAATATCTGTATTAATTTACAGTCAGTAAAATTGAGTCTGTAGTCTTTTGCAATGTGATACAATACTGTCATGATGTAATGTTATGACGTGTTGTTGTTGATCAGATCATAGTCTTCCTAAACCTGCCAACACTGTCCTCACCTCTTGATGATTTACCCATTTCCACTCTAGCTGCCTGACATGCAGTTAGACGAACCCTTATTCAATCTGTCTCCCTGTCTTGGGTAGCAGAGCTGTGTAACTGTTGTCATGGCAACCTGATCCATCTTTCATCCGCCGAGGGATCAATTGATTCCATTTTGAACGAGGCACATCCCTCCTCTCTGCTTCCAGCTCACGTCCTTCCTCTCCTCCCTCCTCCCTCAAACCCTCTCCTCTCTGCTTCCAGCTCACGTCCTTCCTCTCCTCCCTCTTCACTTTCTCTCTACCTTCAAGCATTATTTACGTCTAATCCTACCTCCATTATTTACGTCTAATCCTACCCACCTCTCAGGGTGAGGGAGAATAGAACAGAAATGGTACATTTAGACGACCAACTGTCAACACAGTAACAGAACAAACATAGTTTGAGACATCCTGCTATCACACGTTCACCAACAGAGATACATGGCGTTGTTTTATCTGTGTTTCCCAGTCGCCAGGCGAGTGATGCCTGTTGTTATATTGGTGGTGGTCTGTCATACGTTGACCTAAACAGGCAGACAGACGTGACAAGACAACAACAGCCAACATGAAGGAGGATCGTTCCTATTCTGTGTCGTAAGGCCTCCCTCCCCACCCAGGGCCTCCCCACCCAGGGCTTCCCTCCCCACCCAGGGCCTCCCCACCCAGGGCCTCCCCACCCAGGGCCTCCCCACCCAGGGTGTCACGGTTTCGGCCGAGACTGCTCCTCCTCCTGGTTTGGGCAGGCAAAGGCGTTCGCCGTCCCCGGAGTACTAGCTGCCACCGTTGGATGTTTCGTGTGCGATTGCTTTTGTCTGTCCGTTTCACCTGTGTCTGGTTTGCGTTGATTACATGTCCTATAAGTTCCCTGTGTTTGTATGGATTAGTTGTGTGTTGTTTTCGCCAGTCGTTTTGTGTTTCGTGTCGTGTTTTTGTATTTTTGGCATTTACGCTTGTGTGTGCGTAATTGCGCCTAGTCGCCACCTTGTTTGTTTTGTGGCCGTGCATTGTGTTTGTACTTTGTTCATTTTTGGACTTTAGTAAACGTTTTGGACTTAGCCTCGGTGTCCTGCGCCTGACTTCAACCCCACCTACACCTCACATTATGACAGAACAACACACCTTCATGGAGTCAGCAGGAGCAGTGGCGGCACCCAGGTTGCTGGAGGAACAATTACGATATCAAGACATTTTGTTCCAGCAACTTGAGGCCGCCCTTGACGAGGCGTCCAACAAGCTGAGTCGTTTGGTGACTAGGGAAGTGCCCACGCCATCGCCCACTATCCCATCACCAACGACCAGTCCTCCTCTCTCAGCACCGGGACCCAGTGGCATTCGGCTCTCTCTCCCGAGGGCATATGACGGTTCTGCAGCCGGGTGTCAGGGGTTCCTCCTGCAGATAGAACTATACCTGGCTACTATACACCCAGCGCCCTCGGGATACGAGAGCGTCTCCGCCCTCATCTCCTGTCTATCCGGCAAGGCGTTGGAATGGGCCAACGCAGCTACCATCACCTACGCTGAGTTCTCCCGCCGCTTCCGGGCAGTCTTCGATCACCCACCTGAAGGGAAGGCGGCGGGGGAGCGTCTGTTCTACCTCCGACAGGAGAAGAGGAGCGCACAGGAGTTCGCACTGGAGTTCCGGACGTTAGCTGCGGATTCGGGATGGAATGAGAGGGCCCTCATCGACCAGTACCGGTGTAGCCTGCGAGAGGACGTCCGTCGTGAGCTGGCCTGCAGGGACACCAATCTATGCTTCGACCAGCTGGTGGACATCTCCATCAGGCTTAACACCCTGCTGGCCGCCCGCGGACGTCCCGAGTGGGGGTCGTCCATTCCATCCTCCAGCACCTCTGAGCCAATTCCTATGGAGCTCGGGGGTGCTGGCGCTAGAGAGAGGAGGAGGGAGAACCCGAGGAGGGCCAACCCCTGCACCAACTGTGGCCGTGGAGGACACACCGCGGCCAGGTGCTGGGGAAGGTTTTCTGAGAGAGGGGACAACAGGTCACGCACTGGGGAGTCATTTCAGGTGAGTAGGCGCCCCACTTACCCAGAGCTCTCTGTTGGTCACATGAGCATTCCTGTGCGTTTCCCACAGGTGGCACCTCATTCCCAGCATAAGGCGCTAGTAGATTCAGGCGCAGCTGGGAACTTTATTGATAGGGCATTTTGTGCTAGGTTAGGAATTCCCCTTCGGCCGGTAGAAGTTCCATTCCCTGTCCATGCATTAGACAGCCGGCCGTTGGGGTCAGGTCTGATCAGGGATGTCACAGCACCGCTGACGATGACTACGCAGGGGGGTCATGAGGAAGTCATTCAGTTCTATCTGATTGACTCTCCTGCGTATCCAGTGGTGTTGGGGCTTCCCTGGTTAAGCACCCACGATCCTACCATAGCGTGGCAACAGAGGGCTCTTATGGAGTGGTCTGCCCAGTGTGTAGGGAGATGTCTAGGTGTTTCCATAGGGGCGACCTCGGTAGAGAGTCCGAACCAAGTGCCCGCACTGCGCATTCCCCCCGAGTATGAGGATTTAGCACTAGCGTTTAGCAAAGCGAGGGCAGCACGGCTACCTCCTCATAGACAGGGGGACTGTGCGATAAATCTCCAGACCGGAGCAGCTCTTCCCAGGAGTCATGTGTATCCCCTGTCTCAAGAGGAAACTGCGGCTATGGAGACTTACATAGCCGAGTCCTTGGCACAGGGATACATACGGCCCTCTACTTCTCCGGTCTCCTCGAGTTTCTTCTTTGTGAAGAAGAAGGACGGGGGATTGCGCCCGTGTATTGATTACCTTAGTCTCAATCAGATCACAGTAAAATACAGTTACCCACTTCCACTGATTGCGACGATGACGGAGTCATTACGCGGAGTGCGTTTCTTCACAAAGTTGGATCTCAGGAGCGCGTACAATTTGGTGCGCATTAGGGAGGGGGATGAATGGAAAACAGCATTTAGCACCACCTCGGGTCATTACGAGTATCTCGTCATGCCGTACGGGTTAATGAATGCTCCTTCAGTCTTCCAATCCTTTGTTGATGAGATTTTCCGGGACATGCATGGGCAGGGTGTAGTGGTGTACATTGACGACATTCTAGTGTATTCTTCTACACGAGCCGAGCATGTAGCCCAGGTGCGCCGAGTATTGAGACGACTGTTGGAGCATGACTTGTATGTCAAGGCAGAGAAATGCTTGTTCTTCCAGGAGTCCGTCTCTTTTTTGGGTTATCGGTTGTCCGCGTCTGGCGTGGAGATAGAGGTAGATCGGGTATCGGCTGTGCGTAATTGGCAAACTCCAACCACCGTAAAAGAGGTGCAGCGGTTCTTGGGTTTTGCTAATTACTATCGGAGGTTTATCCGGGGTTTTGGACAGGTTGCAGCTCCCATTACGTCTCTGCTAAAGGGGGGTCCGGTGCGCTTGCAGTGGTCAGCTGAGGCGGACAGGGCATTTGTCAAGCTGAAGAACCTGTTCGCCTCGGCCCCGGTGCTGGCGCATCCGGATCCCTCTTTGCCTTTCCAAGTAGAGGTGGACGCGTCCGAGACCGGTATTGGGGCAGTCCTGTCACAACGGTCCGGCACGCCACCTAAGCTCCGCCCCTGTGCGTTCTACTCCAAGAAGCTCAGCTCGGCGGAGCGCAATTATGACGTTGGGGACAGGGAGCTGTTAGCTGTAGTCCAGGCCCTAAAGGTGTGGAGGCATTGGCTTGAGGGGGCTCAACACCCTTTTCTCATTCTGACTGATCACCGTAACCTGGAGTACATCCGGGCAGCTAGGAGATTGAACCCTCGTCAGGCTAGGTGGAACATGTTCCTGACCCGGTTTGTTTTTAAGATCACATACATCCCTGGGTCCCAGAACGGTAAGGCAGACGCACTGTCCCGGCAGTATGACACAGAGGAGAGGTCCATTGAGCCCACTTCCATACTTCCGGAGTCTTGTCTGGTGGCTCCGGTAGTGTGGGAGGTCGATGCGGAAATCGAGCGGGCGCTGCGTACCGACCCTACTCCCCCCGAGTGTCCTGTGGGGCGGACGTACGTTCCGCTCGAGGTTCGTGATCGACTTATTTCTTGGGCTCATACATCACCCTCCTCTGGACATCCTGGTATTGGTCGGACGGTGCACTGCCTTAGCGTGAAATACTGGTGGCCAACGTTAGCCAGGGATGTGAGGGTTTATGTCTCCTCCTGCTCGGTGTGTGCCCAGTGTAAGGCGCCTAGACATTTGCCCAGGGGTAAGTTACATCCCCTGCCCGTTCCACAACGACCATGGTCCCACCTCTCGGTGGATTTTGTGACCGACCTACCCCCTTCCCAGGGGAATACCACCATTTTGGTCGTTGTGGATCGGTTTTCCAAGGCCTGTCATCTCCTCCCAATGCCGGGTCTCCCTACTGCCCTACAGACCGCCGAGGCCCTGTTTACCCACGTTCCGGCACTATGGGGTCCCCGAGGATATTGTGTCCGACCGAGGTCCCCAGTTCACCTCCAGAGTCTGGGGGG
>NC_140012.1:45340543-45391333 GCF_964263955.1 Coregonus lavaretus | reverse complement strand
CTACAACTATTAAATTTATCTACCCCCCCCCCCCCCCCCCTCTCTCTAAGCTACAACTATGAGATATATCTAAACCCCCTACCCCCCTCTCAGAGTCAGACCTCATGTGACCTGGCATATAATGACCTGGTAATGAAGTAGTTGTTAATTATTCCATGCATTTATAATTGCACTGAGCTTCTCACATCTACACAGGGTGCCAACGTGCTTCTTTCCATTTCAGAGCCTAGCTGTCAAAACTTTGCTTGAGTCACCCATAGCTCAAACGCTGCATCTAAAAATGAATTCATTAATCATCTATGTGAACGTTAAATCCAGACATACATCAGGGATGCAGATCAAATCATCATGCGGCCTGAAACTGTAAGGTGTCTATCTCTGAGTCTGCATCCCAAATAGCAACCTATTCCCTATATAGTGCACTACTTTAGACTGGGGCCCATAGGCCTCTAGTGCACTATAAAGGGAATAGGGTGCTATTTGGGATACAGCCTGAGATTCCATCCACATCATAGTTAATAAACAACTCAGACTAGATAAAGACATCAACAAGCCTTGTATATGCAAATGAGTGTTTGCTATATTATGGTTTAGAAATTAAACACGAAGAGTCTGTCATGTTTTGGGTAACAGCGTCATCATCACAACAGCTTTAGAACAACAACAAAAAAATATCCCACAGCTGACCAGACCAGAGAAGAACACCCAACCAAATCAATCCCACGGCTGATCAGAGAAGAACACCAAACCAATGCTTTAGTTAGGGGATCTGTTGAAGCTCAAAGATCAAGGATTAGCGACCCATAGGGCTTCTGGTCAAAAGCAGAGCGCTACATTCAGGCTTCTGGTCAAAAGCAGAGCGCTACATTCAGGCTTCTGGTCAAAAGCAGAGCGCTACATTCAGGCTTCTGGTCAAAAGCAGAGCGCTACATTCAGGCTTCTGGTCAAAAGCAGAGCGCTACATTCAGGCTTCTGGTCAAAAGCAGAGCGCTATATTCAGGCTTCTGGTCAAAAGCAGAGCGCTACATTCAGGCTTCTGGTCAAAAGCAGAGCGCTACATTCAGGCTTCTGGTCAAAAGCAGAGCGCTACATTCAGGCTTCTGGTCAAAAGCAGAGCGCTACATTCAGGCTTCTGGTCAAACGCAGAGCGCTACATTCAGGCTTCTGGTCAAAAGCAGAGCGCTACATTCAGGCTTCTGGTCCAAAGCAGAGCGCTACATTCAGGCTTCTGGTCAAAAGCAGAGCGCTACATTCAGGCTTCTGGTCAAACGCAGAGCGCTACATTCAGGCTTCTGGTCAAAAGCAGAGCGCTACATTCAGGCTTCTGGTCAAAAGCAGAGCGCTACATTCAGGCTTCTGGTCAAAAGCAGAGCGCTACATTCAGGCTTCTGGTCAAACGCAGAGCGCTACATTCAGGCTTCTCGTCAAAAGCAGAGCGCTACATTCAGGCTTCTGGTCAAAAGCAGAGCGCTACATTCAGGCTTCTGGTCAAAAGCAGAGCGCTACATTCAGGCTTCTGGTCAAACGCAGAGCGCTACATTCAGGCTTCTGGTCAAAAGCAGAGCGCTACATTCAGGCTTCTGGTCAAAAGCAGAGCGCTACATTCAGGCTTCTGGTCAAAAGCAGAGCGCTACATTCAGGCTTCTGGTCAAAAGCAGAGCGCTACATTCAGGCTTCTGGTCAAAAGCAGAGCGCTACATTCAGGCTTCTGGTCAAAAGCAGAGCGCTACATTCAGGCTTCTGGTCAAACGCAGAGCGCTATATTCAGGCTTCTTGCAAGTAGTTTGAGAATGATCTGTCAGATAGGACACAATGCAAGATTTCTGATGGTGTCAAGTCTAGTTTCCTGGATTTTACAAAAGGTATTTACACAATATTGGTCTATCTGTTAAAACGTGTAATACTAATCTGTATGCCGTTGCCCCAACTGTTGACCAGGGTATGTTAGAGCTGCAATGTGACATATATTTATACAGAGCAACTTACAGGGGAATTATTGTTAAGTGCCTTGCTCAAGGGCACAGACAGATTTCTTCACCTTGTCAGCTCGGTGATTTAAACAGGCAACCTTTCAGTTACTGGCCCAACACTCTAAATGCTTGGCCACCTGCCGCCCAGAACGCCCTGGTTGGTTTAAAACTTAATATGGACAAGACTAAATCCATGTTGTTCTCTAGTTCTCACAGAAAGGTTTCAGATGGACTACATATTTATTCATTGGATGGTTCTGCCATCGATCGGGTTCCCACCAGTTTTTCTTGAATATTCGTGTTGTGCTGTATTTGACTGGTTTTATATTGTATTTGATTTTTTAGTGGCTTATGAAATGGTATATGCAGGGCTCCCTTGTGAAAGAGACCCTGGTCTCAATGGGGTTAAATAAAGGTCAAATCAAAATAAATAGGTAATATGTGCCATTTGGGACGTAGGAACTCTCGTCATGGTATGGCTTTTTGGTCATTTTTGGGGCGATGGGGGAGCTTTCTATTCTGGCTCTGGGGCGTTGGGGGAGCTTTCTATTCCTCTGGGGAATTGGGGGAGCTTTCTATTCCCCTGGGGCGTTGGGGGAGCTTTCTATTCCTCTGGGGAATTGGGGGAGCTTTCTATTCCCCTGGGGCGTTGGGGGAGCTTTCTATTCCTCTGGGGAATTGGGGGAGCTTTCCCTCTCTCTCTCCCCCCATCTCTCTCCTCACCCCCCTCTCTTTCTCTCCCTCATCTCTCTCTCCCCCCATCTCTCTCCTCACCCCCCTCTCTTTCTCTCCCTCATCTCTCTCTCCCCCCATCTCTCTCCTCACCCCCCTCTCTTTCTCTCCCTCATCTCTCTCTCCCCCCTATCTTTCTCCCTCTCCCCATCTCTCTCCTCACCCCCCTCTCTTTCTCTCCCTCTCCCCATCTCACTTTCTCCCTCTTCCCCATCTCTCTTCCCACCTCGCTTCCTCTCTCTCCCTCTCCCCCTCTCTCTCCCCACTCTCTCTGCTCTCAGTCTACTCTTAGCTACAACTATTAAATATATCTACCCCCCCCCCCTCTCTCTAAGCTACAACTATTAAATATATCTACCCCCCCCCCCCTCTCTCTCTAAGCTACAACTATTAAATATATCTACCCCCCCCACCTCTCTCTAAGCTACAACTATGAGATATATCTAAACCCCCTACCCCCCTCTCAGAGTCAGACCTCATGTGACCTGGCATATAATGACCTGGTAATGAAGTAGTTGTTAATTATTCCATGCATTTATAATTGCACTGAGCTTCTCACATCTACACAGGGTGCCAACGTGCTTCTTTCCATTTCAGAGCCTAGCTGTCAAAACTTTGCTTGAGTCACCCATAGCTCAAACGCTGCATCTAAAAATGAATTCATTAATCATCTATGTGAACGTTAAATCCAGACATACATCAGGGATGCAGATCAAATCATCATGCGGCCTGAAACTGTAAGGTGTCTATCTCTGAGTCTGCATCCCAAATAGCAACCTATTCCCTATATAGTGCACTACTTTAGACTGGGGCCCATAGGGCTCTAGTGCACTATAAAGGGAATAGGGTGCTATTTGGGATACAGCCTGAGATTCCATCCACATCATAGTTAATAAACAACTCAGACTAGATAAAGACATCAACAAGCCTTGTATATGCAAATGAGTGTTTGCTATATTATGGTTTAGAAAGTAAACACGAAGAGTCTGTCATGTTTTGGGTAACAGCGTCATCATCACAACAGCTTTAGAACAACAACAAAAATCAGACCAGAGAAGAACACCAAACCAAATCAATCCCACGGCTGATCAGAGAAGAACACCCAACCAATGCTTTAGTTAGGGGATCTGTTGAAGCTCAAAGATCAAGGATTAGCGACCCATATGGCTCTGATCAAAAGCAGAGCGCTACATTCAGGCTTCTGGTCAAAAGCAGAGCGCTACATTCAGGCTTCTTGCCAAAAGAGCAAAATTATCATAATCCATTGGATAGTTTTTAAAGTTTCACTTATTTTTGAGCAACTCTGTATTAAATATATATGAATTATATACAGTATATGACCATTTTATAGTATAATTGTGTGATATCATTGCATTTTGCAACCCTGCTCCCCCCGTCGACCCGAGATGAATGGTTTGGACCACTAAATGCGCCACTGCTTTGATTGGTGCCGTTAGAAACAAAAAGTGTTTATCCCATAATGAAAACGCAAAATAACATTTTGGAAACTTTTTATCTAGTTTGTTGAGTTGGTACATCTATTGGTGTTTTGTGTTCGATGTGCTCACGGTAATGTTACATCGACATTTGCGGTGTGCATCATGAGCAAAGTCATTGTAGCCTATCATTTCACTTCACATTTGTATTTACTGCTCTAATTACGTTGGTAACTAGTTTATAATAGCAATAAGGCACCTCGGGGGTTTGTAATATATGGCCAATATACCACAGCTAAGGACATGCCTAAGAACAGCCCTAGGCTGTGGTATATTGGTCATATACCACACCTCCTAGGGCCTTATTGCTTAAGTAGCCACTGGCAAGCTAGTACCAGCTAATGTTATCTACTTAGCTAAAGTACTCACCAACACCAGTGTTTTGATGGTTGACAGGCAGCAGAAGTGGCCGTGTTGGATTTAATCCATTCCTGGCCAACTGGCAATATTGTTGAAATACAATGGAAGTTTACACCAACTTTATGAAAGCCCATTTCCACTCCCATTTGCCAAGCGAAATGTGCATTCATTGCACACATTTGCAGACTAGACAACAAATGTCCACATGGCAGCTGGGGGCAGACCACAACATGTTGTCTCTGGGCAATTGGGCATCATTGGCAAAGTGGGAATGTAAGTAATCCATACCCAACCCTCCAGTAAGTCATGATGAACTCACTTACAAAACTCCGTTTTGGACGAGACTGACTTTATGACCAACATTATCCTATTTACACGTTGTAGTCAATTATGACACTAGAATGAATGTTTCTGACTCATATCGATGACACATAGGCGGTTTAAAACCAGAGAAGTTGGTTGAGTTGACCTTTAAAACCAGAAACCACAGCTGTAAAAATATGTGAAATTAGATTCTATAACACTGCACAGTTTACCGGTAGAACAGATGGTTAAAATTTTCCATTGACTTTTGTAAGCTAAGTCTGAATTTTGTAATGACATATAACAGATAAACATATATAACAGGTGAATCACATATTACATTTTAGTCATTTAGCAGACGCTCTTATCCAGAGCGACTTACAGTTAGTGCATTATTTTTTAAAATATATTTCATTTTTTAAATACTGGCCCCCCCGTGGGAATCGAACCCACAACCCTAGCAAACGCCATGCCCTACCAACTGAGCTACATCCCTGCCGGCCATTCCCTCCCCTACCCTGGACGACGCTGGGACAATTGTGCGCCGCCCCACGGGTCTCCCGGTCGCGGCCGGCTACGACAGAGCCTGGATTCGAACCAGGATCTCTAGTGGCACAGCTAGCGCTGCGATGCAGTGCCTTAGACCACTGCGCCACTCGGGAGGTTATAACAGGTAAATCTGTTGTTCTTATGGGAAAGAGAGAGAATAAAACATCTTCATCATCTATCCGCTACTGGCTCGGCTGAACACTTCAGAGGGAATGTGTAATGACTCTCAGGCTGGCTTGAATAAAACATTCTACACAGGCTGAGTCCCAAATGGCACCCAGTTCCCTCAGTTGGACCAGGAAGTGATACACTATAGGGAATAGGGTGCTATTTGGGATGCAGTCACAATCTCAAACTTAACTGGCTGTATGGCTCAGAATGTCTCAGAATGTGTTACAGAAATAACCATAGCTAAAAGCTAGCACATCAAGCCTGAGATCACAAGCTGGGTATTCCCCTAACCGTCACCTTACACACAGACACACGGACACACAGACACACACACACACACACACACACACACACACACACACACACACACACACACACACACACACACACACACACACACACACACACACACACACACACACACACACACACTTCCTGTCTCAGAAGTCTTCCCTATACCAGTTAGAGTAACAACAACAATATCTCTAGTCTTCCTTCCTGTCTCAGCAGCCTTACCACAATTCATAACACACAGTAATTATAATCTGAGAAGTTGGAGAGGAATACACTTCTCATAAATATTTTGTGTATGTTATTGTATAACAACATAAGGCTTCAGTGTCATGGCTGTGTTCACTAATTGTAGGTGTTATGCAGCCTCTCTGTTGCAGAGGATTTATCTGACGATATCCCCTTCCACTGCAGAATGAAAATCAGGTTGTTGGAGTTTTAATCAAATCCATATTAATGTGGTAATGTTTTCATTTTACATAATGACGTGTTAGCAACTCCCTGGCACAAACAACCTCACTAACTCCCTGGCAAAAACTAGCACTGAGCAGAATCCACAGGATCAACGTATTAACTAACTCTGTTTCCCACCAAGATGTAATAGTGAGTTTATTTAGCTTCACAGATCAGTGATTTCATACAGCACATAATGACAGAGCATCTAACAATGTACCTGTGTTGTTGTTACTCAGATACAGTCCAGGTCTTCTTGCGTTCATGTTTTATTGATAAGAAGAATGTTGGCTGATATAATGTTACAACATACATCGGCAGCTACTGTATGTTGTGGATTCAGTCATATGTGAGAACTACAGGGACTGCTGTGTGGGAAACACACAGGAAATACATAGGACTCTGTTGAATAACAACTATAGTAAAATAGTAGACTAGGGACTCAAGTTCCAGCTTTATTGTCACATGCAAAAGTACTGTCACGTCTACTCCTTTACTAACCACTGGCACTGGCTACCAATCATTACACAAACCTGGACTCCATCACCTTCCTGATTACTCCCCATATACAGTGGGGAAAAAAAGTATTTAGTCAGCCACCAATTGTGCAAGTTCTCCCACTTAAAAAGATGAGAGAGGCCTGTAATTTTCATCATAGGTACACGTCAACTATGACAGACAAAATGAGAAAAAAAATTCCAGAAAATCACATTGTAGGATTTTTTATGAATTTATTTGCAAATGATGGTGGAAAATAAGTATTTGGTCAATAACAAAAGTTTCTCAATACTTTGTTATATACCCTTTGTTGGCAATGACACAGGTCAAACGTTTTCTGTAAGTCTTCACAAGGTTTTCATACACTGTTGCTGGTATTTTGGCCCATTCCTCCATGCAGATCTCCTCTAGAGCAGTGATGTTTTGGGGCTGTCGCTAGGCAACACGGACTTTCAACTCCCTCCAAAGATGTTCTATGGGGTTGAGATCTGGAGACTGGCTAGGCCACTCCAGGACCTTGAAATGCTTCTTACGAAGCCACTCCTTTGTTGCCCGGGTGGTGTCATTTTTCATTTTTTTTTTTTTCATTTTTAGTCATTTAGCAGACGCTCTTATCCAGAGCGACTTACATGAGCAATTAGGGTTAAGTGCCTTGCTCAAGGGCACATCGACAGATTTTTCACCTAGTCGGCTCGGGGATTAGAACCAGCGACCTTTCGGTTACTGGCACAACGCTCTTAACCACTAAGCTACCTGCCGCCCCACGGTGTGTTTGGGATCATTGTCATGCTGAAAGACCCAGCCACGTTTCATCTTCAATGCCATTGCTGATGGAAGGAGGTTTTCACTCAAAATCTCACGATACATGGCCCCATTCATTCTTTCCTTTACACGGATCAGTCGTCCTGGTCCCTTTGCAGAAAAACAGCCCCAAAGCATGATGTTTCCACCCCCATGCTTCACAGTAGGTATGGTGTTCTTTGGATGCAACTCAGCATTCTTTGTCCTCCAAACACGACGAGTTGAGTTTTTACCTAAAAGTTATATTTTGGTTTCATCTGACCATATGACATTGTCCCAATCCTCTTCTGGATCATCCAAATGCACTCTAGCAAACTTCAGACGGGCCTGGACATGTACTGGCTTAAGCAGGGGGACACGTCTGGCACTGCAGGATTTGAGTCCCTGGCGGCGTAGTGTGTTACTGATGGTAGGCTTTGTTACTTTGGTCCCAGCTCTCTGCAGGTCATTCACTAGGTCCCCCCGTGTGGTTCTGGGATTTTTGCTCACCGTTCTTGTGATCATTTTGACCCCACGGGGTGATATCTTGCGTGGAGCCCCAGATCGAGGGAGATTATCAGTGGTCTTGTATGTCTTCCATTTTCTAATAATTGCTCCCACAGTTGATTTCTTCAAACCAAGCTGCTTACCTATTGCAGATTCAGTCTTCCCAGCCTGGTGCAGGTCTACAATTTTGTTTCTGGTGTCCTTTGACAGCTCTTTGGTCTTGGCCATAGTGGAGTTTGGAGTGTGACTGTTTGAGGTTGTGGACAGGTGTCTTTTATACTGATAACAAGTTCAAACAGGTGCCATTAATACAGGTAACGAGTGGAGGACAGAGGAGCCTCTTAAAGAAGAAGTTACAGGTCTGTGAGAGCCAGAAATCTTGCTTGTTTGTAGGTGACCAAATACTTATTTTCCACCATAATTTGCAAATAAATTCATAAAAATCCTACAATGTGATTTTCTGGATTTTTTTTTCTCATTTTGTCTGTCATAGTTGACGTGTACCTATGATGACAATTACAGGCCTCTCTCATCTTTTTAAGTGGGAGAACTTGCACAATTGGTGGCTGACTAAATACTTTTTTTCCCCACTGTATACAGCACTCCGTTGTTATTTCCCATCAGACGTTATTGACTCTGTTTCCATGTCCCGACGCTACTCCTGTTTCTGTATTGTTTATTGTTCGTGTTCTATTAAATTAACATTAGGAACATTAGGAACATTAGGAACATTAGGAATATTAGGAACATTAACAACATTAGGAACATTAAGAAAATTAGAAACATTAACAACATTAGGAACATTAAGAAAATTAGAAACATTAACAACATTAGGAACATTAGGAACATTAGAAACATTAGAAACATTAACAACATTAGGAACATTAAGAACATTAGGAACATTAGGAACATTAGGAACATTAAGAACATTAGGAACATTAAGAACATTAGGAACATTAGGAACATTAGGAACATTAAGAACATTAGGAACATTAGGAACATTAAGAACATTAGGAACATTAGGAACATTAAGAACATTAGGAACATTAAGAACATTAGGAACATTAGGAACATTAGGAACATTAGGAACATTAAGAACATTAGGAACATTAGGAACATTAGAAACAATAGGAACATTAGGAACATTAAGAACATTAGGAACATTAGGAACATTAGAAACAATAGGAACATTAGGAACATTAGAAACATTAACAACATTAGGAACATTAGGAACATTAGAAACATTAGAAACATTAACAACATTAGGAACATTAGGAACATTAGGAACATTAGGAACATTAGGAACATTAAGAACATTAAGAACATTAGGAACATTAAGAACATTAGGAACATTAGGAACATTAGGAACATTAAGAACATTAGGAACATTAAGAACATTAGGAACATTAAGAACATTAGGAACATTAGGAACATTAGGAACATTAGGAACATTAAGAACATTAGGAACATTAGGAACATTAGGAACATTAAGAACATTAGGAACATTAGGAACATTAGGAACATTAAGAACATTAGGAACATTAAGAACATTAGGAACATTAGGAACATTAGGAACATTAAGAACATTAGGAACATTAGGAACATTAAGAACATTAGGAACATTAGGAACATTAAGAACATTAGGAACATTAAGAACATTAGGAACATTAGGAACATTAGGAACATTAGGAACATTAAGAACATTAGGAACATTAGGAACATTAGAAACAATAGGAACATTAGGAACATTAGGAACATTAACAACATTAACAACATTAGAAACATTAGAAACATTAACAACATTAAGAACATTAGGAACATTAGGAACATTAAGAACATTAGGAACATTAAGAACATTAGGAACATTAGGAACATTAGGAACATTAGGAACATTAAGAACATTAGGAACATTAGGAACATTAAGAACATTAGGAACATTAGGAACATTAAGAACATTAGGAACATTAGGAACATTAGGAACATTAAGAACATTAGGAACATTAGGAACATTAAGAACATTAGGAACATTAAGAACATTAAGAACATTAGGAACATTATGAACATTAAGAACATTAGGAACATTAAGAACATTAAGAACATTAGGAACATTAAGAACATTAGGAACATTAGGAACATTAGGAACATTAGGAACATTAGGAACATTAAGAACATTAGGAACATTAGGAACATTAGGAACATTAACAACATTAACAACATTAGAAACATTAGAAACATTAACAACATTAAGAACATTAGGAACATTGGAAACATTAGAAATATTAAGAACATTAGGAACATTAAGAACATTAGGAACATTAGGAACATTAAGAACATTAGGAACATTAGGAACATTAAGAACATTAGGAACGTTGGAAACATTTAGAACGTTTAGAACATTAGGAACATTAGGAACATTAAGAACATTAGGAACATTAGGAACATTAGGAACATTAGGAACATTAAGAACATTAGGAACATTAGGAACATTAAGAACATTAGGAACATTAAGAACATTAGGAACATTAAGAACATTAAGAACATTAGGAACATTAGGAACATTAAGAACATTAGGATCATTAGGAACATTAAGAACATTAGGAACATTAGGAACATTAAGAACATTAAGAACATTAGGAACATTAGGAACATTAAGAACATTAGGAAAATTAGGAACATTAGGAACATTAAGAACATTAAGAACATTAGGAACATTAGGAACATTAAGAACATTAGGAACATTAGGAACATTAAGAACATTAGGAACATTAGGAACATTAGGAACATTAAGAACATTAAGAACATTAGGAACATTAAGAACATTAGGAACATTAGGAACATTAAGAACATTAAGAACATTAGGAACATTAGGAACATTAAGAACATTAGGAACATTAGGAACATTAAGAACATTAGGAACATTAAGAACATTAAGAACATTAGGAACATTAAGAACATTAGGAACATTAGGAACATTGGAAACATTAGGAACATTAGGAACATTAGGAACATTAGGAACATTAGGAACATTAGAAACATTAGGAACATTAGGAACATTAGGAACATTAAGAACATTAGGAACATTAGGAACATTAACAACATTAACAACATTAGAAACATTAGAAACATTAACAACATTAAGAACATTAGGAACATTAGGAACATTAGGAACATTGGAAACATTAGAAATATTAAGAACATTAGGAACATTAAGAACATTAGGAACATTAAGAACATTAGGAACATTAAGAACATTAGGAACATTAGGAACATTAAGAACATTAGGAACATTGGAAACATTTAGAACGTTTAGAACATTAGGAACATTAGGAACATTAAGAACATTAGGAACATTAGGAACATTAGGAACATTAAGAATATTAGGAACATTAGGAACATTAAGAACATTAGGAACATTAAGAACATTAGGAACATTAAGAACATTAAGAACATTAGGAACATTAGGAACATTAAGAACATTAGGAACATTAGGAACATTAGGAACATTAAGAACATTAGGAACATTAGGAACATTAGGAACATTAGGAACATTAAGAACATTAACAACATTAACAACATTAAGAACATTAAGAACATTAGAAACATTAGAAACATTAACAACATTAAGAACATTAGGAACATTAGGAACATTAACAACATTAAGAACATTAAGAACATTAGGAACATTAGGAACATTAAGAACATTAGGAACATTAAGAACATTAGAAACATTAGGAACATTGGAAACATTAGAAATATTAAGAACATTAGGAACATTAAGAACATTAGAAACATTAGGAACATTAACAACATTAAGAACCTTAAGAACATTAGGAACATTAACAACATTAGGAACATTAAGAACATTAGGAAAATTAAGAACATTAGAAACATTAGGAACATTAACAACATTAAGAACATTAAGAACATTAGGAACATTAACAACATTAGGAACATTAAGAATATTAGGAATATTAAGAACATTAGGAACATTAAGAACATTAGGAACATTAGGAACATTAGGAACATTAAGAACATTAGGAACATTAGGAACATTAAGAACATTAGGAACATTAAGAACATTAAGAACATTAGGAACATTAAGAACATTAGGAACATTAGGAACATTAGGAACATTAGGAACATTAGGAACATTAGGAACATTAGGAATATTAGGAACATTAGGAACATTAAGAACATTAGGAACATTAGGAACATTAACAACATTAGAAACATTAGAAACATTAGAAACATTAACAACATTAAGAACATTAGGAACATTAGGAACATTAGGAACATTGGAAACATTAGAAATATTAAGAACATTAGGAACATTAAGAACATTAGGAACATTAAGAACATTAGGAACATTAAGAACATTAGGAACATTAGGAACATTAAGAACATTAGGAACATTGGAAACATTTAGAACGTTTAGAACATTAGGAACATTAGGAACATTAAGAACATTAGGAACATTAGGAACATTAACAACATTAAGAACATTAGGAACATTAGGAACATTAAGAACATTAGGAACATTAAGAACATTAGGAACATTAAGAACATTAAGAACATTAGGAACATTAGGAACATTAAGAACATTAGGAACATTAGGAACATTAGGAACATTAAGAACATTAAGAACATTAGGAACATTAGGAACATTAAGAACATTAGGAACATTAGGAACATTAAGAACATTAGGAACATTAGGAACATTAGGAACATTAAGAACATTAGGAACATTAGGAACATTAAGAACATTAGGAACATTAGGAACATTAGGAACATTAAGAACATTAGGAACATTAGGAACATTAGGAACATTAAGAACATTAGGAACATTAAGAACATTAGGAACATTAGGAACATTAAGAACATTAGGAACATTAGGAACATTAAGAACATTAGGAACATTAGGAACATTAAGAACATTAGGAACATTAAGAACATTAGGAACATTAGGAACATTAGGAACATTAGGAACATTAAGAACATTAGGAACATTAGAAACAATAGGAACATTAGGAACATTAGGAACATTAACAACATTAACAACATTAGAAACATTAGAAACATTAACAACATTAAGAACATTAGGAACATTAGGAACATTAAGAACATTAGGAACATTAAGAACATTAGGAACATTAGGAACATTAGGAACATTAGGAACATTAGGAACATTAGGAACATTAAGAACATTAGGAACATTAGGAACATTAAGAACATTAGGAACATTAGGAACATTAGGAACATTAAGAACATTAGGAACATTAGGAACATTAAGAACATTAGGAACATTAAGAACATTAAGAACATTAGGAACATTATGAACATTAAGAACATTAGGAACATTAAGAACATTAAGAACATTAGGAACATTAAGAACATTAGGAACATTAGGAACATTAGGAACATTAAGAACATTAGGAACATTAGGAACATTAGGAACATTAACAACATTAACAACATTAGAAACATTAGAAACATTAACAACATTAAGAACATTAGGAACATTAGGAACATTAGGAACATTGGAAACATTAGAAATATTAAGAACATTAGGAACATTAAGAACATTAGGAACATTAGGAACATTAAGAACATTAGGAACATTAGGAACATTAAGAACATTAGGAACGTTGGAAACATTTAGAACGTTTAGAACATTAGGAACATTAGGAACATTAAGAACATTAGGAACATTAGGAACATTAGGAACATTAGGAACATTAAGAACATTAGGAACATTAGGAACATTAAGAACATTAGGAACATTAAGAACATTAGGAACATTAAGAACATTAAGAACATTAGGAACATTAGGAACATTAAGAACATTAGGATCATTAGGAACATTAAGAACATTAGGAACATTAGGAACATTAAGAACATTAAGAACATTAGGAACATTAGGAACATTAAGAACATTAGGAAAATTAGGAACATTAGGAACATTAAGAACATTAAGAACATTAGGAACATTAGGAACATTAAGAACATTAGGAACATTAGGAACATTGGAAACATTTAGAACGTTTAGAACATTAGGAACATTAGGAACATTAAGAACATTAGGAACATTAGGAACATTAACAACATTAAGAACATTAGGAACATTAGGAACATTAGAAACATTAGGAACATTAGGAACATTAGGAACATTAAGAACATTAGGAACATTAGGAACATTAACAACATTAACAACATTAGAAACATTAGAAACATTAACAACATTAAGAACATTAGGAACATTAGGAACATTAGGAACATTGGAAACATTATAAATATTAAGAACATTAGGAACATTAAGAACATTAGGAACATTAAGAACATTAGGAACATTAAGAACATTAGGAACATTAGGAACATTAAGAACATTAGGAACATTGGAAACATTTAGAACGTTTAGAACATTAGGAACATTAGGAACATTAAGAACATTAGGAACATTAGGAACATTAGGAACATTAAGAACATTAGGAACATTAGGAACATTAAGAACATTAGGAACATTAAGAACATTAGGAACATTAAGAACATTAAGAACATTAGGAACATTAGGAACATTAAGAACATTAGGAACATTAGGAACATTAGGAACATTAAGAACATTAAGAACATTAGGAACATTAGGAACATTAGGAACATTAAGAACATTAGGAACATTAGGAACATTAAGAACATTAGGAACATTAGGAACATTAGGAACATTAAGAACATTAGGAACATTAGGAACATTAGGAACATTAGGAACATTAAGAACATTAGGAACATTAGGAACATTAGGAACATTAAGAACATTAACAACATTAACAACATTAAGAACATTAGAAACATTAGAAACATTAACAACATTAAGAACATTAGGAACATTAGGAACATTAACAACATTAAGAACATTAAGAACATTAGGAACATTAGGAACATTAAGAACATTAGGAACATTAAGAACATTAGAAACATTAGGAACATTGGAAACATTAGAAATATTAAGAACATTAGGAACATTAAGAACATTAGAAACATTAGGAACATTAACAACATTAAGAACCTTAAGAACATTAGGAACATTAACAACATTAGGAACATTAAGAACATTAGGAAAATTAAGAACATTAGAAACATTAGGAACATTAACAACATTAAGAACATTAAGAACATTAGGAACATTAACAACATTAGGAACATTAAGAATATTAGGAACATTAAGAACATTAGGAACATTAAGAACATTAAGAACATTAAGAACATTAGGAACATTAGGAACATTAGGAACATTAAGAACATTAGGAACATTAGGAACATTAAGAACATTAGGAACATTAAGAACATTAGGAACATTAAGAACATTAGGAACATTAGGAACATTGGAAACATTAGGAACATTAGGAACATTAGGAACATTAGGAACATTAGGAACATTAGAAACATTAGGAACATTAGGAACATTAGGAACATTAGGAACATTAAGAACATTAGGAACATTAGGAACATTAACAACATTAGAAACATTAGAAACATTAGAAACATTAACAACATTAAGAACATTAGGAACATTAGGAACATTAGGAACATTGGAAACATTAGAAATATTAAGAACATTAGGAACATTAAGAACATTAGGAACATTAAGAACATTAGGAACATTAAGAACATTAGGAACATTAGGAACATTAAGAACATTAGGAACATTGGAAACATTTAGAACGTTTAGAACATTAGGAACATTAGGAACATTAAGAACATTAGGAACATTAGGAACATTAACAACATTAAGAACATTAGGAACATTAGGAACATTAAGAACATTAGGAACATTAAGAACATTAGGAACATTAAGAACATTAAGAACATTAGGAACATTAGGAACATTAAGAACATTAGGAACATTAGGAACATTAGGAACATTAAGAACATTAAGAACATTAGGAACATTAGGAACATTAAGAACATTAGGAACATTAGGAACATTAAGAACATTAGGAACATTAGGAACATTAGGAACATTAAGAACATTAGGAACATTAGGAACATTAGGAACATTAGGAACATTAAGAACATTAGGAACATTAGGAACATTAAGAACATTAACAACATTAACAACATTAAGAACATTAGAAACATTAGAAACATTAACAACATTAAGAACATTAGGAACATTAGGAACATTAACAACATTAAGAACATTAAGAACATTAGGAACATTAGGAACATTAAGAACATTAGGAACATTAAGAACATTAGAAACATTAGGAACATTGGAAACATTAGAAATATTAAGAACATTAGGAACATTAAGAACATTAGAAACATTAGGAACATTAACAACATTAAGAACATTAAGAACATTAGGAACATTAACAACATTAGGAACATTGGAAACATTAGGAACATTAAGAACATTAAGAACATTAGGAACATTAGGAATATTAAGAACATTAACAACATTAAGAACATTAGAAACATTAGAAACATTAACAACATTAAGAACATTAAGAACATTAGGAACATTAGGAACATTAAGAACATTAAGAACATTAGGAACATTAGGAACATTAGGAACATTAAGAACATTAGGAATATTAAGAACATTAACAACATTAAGAACATTAGAAACATTAGAAACATTAACAACATTAAGAACATTAAGAACATTAGGAACATTAGGAACATTAAGAACATTAGGAACATTAAGAACATTAGAAACATTAGAAACATTAACAACATTAAGAACTTTAAGAACATTAGGAACATTAGGAACATTAAGAACATTAAGAACATTAAGAACATTAGGAACATTAAGAACATTAGGAACATTAGGAACATTAAGAACATTAGGAACATTGGGAACATTAGGAACATTAAGAACATTAAGAACATTAGGAACATTAGGAACATTAGGAACATTAAGAACATTAGGAACATCAGGAACATTAAGAACATTAGGAACATTAGGAACATTAGGAACATTAAGAACATTAGGAACATTAGGAACATTAAGAACATTAGGAACATTAGGAACATTAGGAACATTAAGAACATTAGGAACATTAGGAACATTAGGAACATTAACAACATTAAGAACATTAAGAACATTAGGAACATTAGGAACATTAAGAACATTAGGAACATTAAGAACATTAGAAACATTAGAAACATTAACAACATTAAGAACTTTAAGAACATTAGGAACATTAGGAACATTAAGAACATTAAGAACATTAGGAACATTAAGAACATTAGGAACATTAGGAACATTAAGAACATTAGGAACATTGGGAACATTAGGAACATTAAGAACATTAAGAACATTAGGAACATTAGGAACATTAGGAACATTAAGAACATTAGGAACATTAGGAACATTAAGAACATTAGGAACATTAGGAACATTAGGAACATTAAGAACATTAGGAACATTAGGAACATTAAGAACATTAGGAACATTAGGAACATTAGGAACATTAAGAACATTAGGAACATTAGGAACATTAGGAACATTAGGAACATTAAGAACATTGGGAACATTAGGAACATTAGGAACATTAAGAACATTAACAACATTAACAACATTAAGAACATTAGGAACATTAGGAACATTAACAACATTAAGAACATTAGGAACATTAGGAACATTAGGAACATTAGGAACATTAGGAACATTAACAACATTAAGAACATTAGGAACATTAGGAACATTAACAACATTAGGAACATTAGGAACATTAGGAACATTAAGAACATTAGGAACATTAGGAACATTAAGAACATTAGGAACATTAAGAACATTAGAAACATTAGGAACATTGGAAACATTAGAAATATTAAGAACATTAGGAACATTAAGAACATTAGAAACATTAGGAACATTAACAACATTAACAACATTAAGAACATTAGGAACATTAACAACATTAGGAACATTGGAAACATTAGGAACATTAAGAACATTAAGAACATTAGGAACATTAGGAACATTAAGAACATTAGGAACATTAGGAATATTAAGAACATTAACAACATTAAGAACATTAGAAACATTAGAAACATTAAGAACATTAAGAACATTAGGAACATTAGGAACATTAAGAACATTAAGAACATTAGGAACATTAGGAACATTAGGAACATTAAGAACATTAAGAACATTAAGAACATTAGGAACATTAGGAACATTAGGAACATTAGAAACATTAAGAACATTAAGAACATTAGAAACATTAGGAACATTGGAAACATTAGAAATATTAAGAACATTAGGAACATTAAGAACATTAGAAACATTTGGAACATTAACAACATTAACAACATTAAGAACATTAGGAACATTAACAACATTAGGAACATTGGAAACATTAGGAACATTAAGAACATTAAGAACATTAGGAACATTAGGAACATTAAGAACATTAGGAACATTAGGAATATTAAGAACATTAACAACATTAAGAACATTAGAAACATTAGAAACATTAAGAACATTAAGAACATTAGGAACATTAGGAACATTAAGAACATTAAGAACATTAGGAACATTAGGAACATTAGGAACATTAAGAACATTAAGAACATTAAGAACATTAGGAACATTAGGAACATTAGAAACATTAAGAACATTAAGAACATTAAGAACATTAGAAACATTAGGAACATTAAGAACATTAGGAATATTAAGAACATTAACAACATTAAGAACATTAGAAACATTAGAAACATTAACAACATTAAGAACATTAGGAACATTAGGAACATTAAGAACATTAGGAACATTAAGAACATTAGAAACATTAGAAACATTAACAACATTAAGAACATTAAGAACATTAGGAACATTAGGAACATTAAGAACATTAAGAACATTAAGAACATTAGGAACATTAAGAACATTAGGAACATTAGGAACATTAAGAACATTAGGAACATTAGGAACATTAAGAACATTAGGAACATTAGGAACATTAGGAACATTAAGAACATTAGGAACATTAGGAACATTAAGAACATTAGGAACATTAGGAACATTAGGAACATTAAGAACATTAGGAACATTAGGAACATTAGGAACATTAAGAACATTAGGAACATTAGGAATATTTGAACATTAGGAACATTAAGAACATTAACAACATTAACAACATTAAGAACATTAGGAACATTAGGAACATTAGAAACATTAGGAACATTGGAAACATTAGAAATATTAAGAACATTAGGAACATTAAGAACATTAGAAACATTAGGAACATTAACAACATTAAGAACATTAAGAACATTAGGAACATAAACAACATTAGGAACATTGGAAACATTAGGAACATTAAGAACATTAGGAATATTAAGAACATTAGAAACATTAGGAACATTGGAAACATTAGAAATATTAAGAACATTAGGAACATTAAGAACATTAGAAACATTAGGAACATTAACAACATTAAGAACATTAAGAACATTAGGAACATTAAGAACATTAGAAACATTAGGAACATTAACAACATTAAGAACATTAAGAACATTAGGAACATTAACAACATTAGGAACATTGGAAACATTAGGAACATTAAGAACATTAGGAATATTAAGAACATTAAGAACATTAAGAACATTAGGAACATTAAGAACATTAAGAACATTAAGAACATTAGGAATATTAAGAACATTAACAACATTAAGAACATTAGAAACATTAGAAACATTAACAACATTAAGAACATTAAGAACATTAGGAACATTAGGAACATTAAGAACATTAGGAACATTAAGAACATTAGAAACATTAGAAACATTAACAACATTAAGAACATTAAGAACATTAGGAACATTAGGAACATTAAGAACATTAAGAACATTAAGAACATTAGGAACATTAAGAACATTAGGAACATTAAGAACATTAGGAACATTAAGAACATTAGGAACATTAAGAACATTAAGAACATTAGGAACATTAAGAACATTAGGAACATTAAGAACATTAACAACATTAAGAACATTAGAAACATTAGAAACATTAACAACATTAAGAACATTAAGAACATTAGGAACATTAGGAACATTAGGAACATTAAGAACATTAGGAACATTAAGAACATTAGAAACATTAGGAACATTGGAAACATTAGAAATATTAAGAACATTAGGAACATTAAGAACATTAGGAACATTAAGAACATTAAGAACATTAAGAACATTAGGAACATTAAGAACATTAGGAACATTAAGAACATTAGGAATATTAAGAACATTAACAACATTAAGAACATTAGAAACATTAGAAACATTAACAACATTAAGAACATTAAGAACATTAGGAACATTAGGAACATTAAGAACATTAGGAACATTAAGAACATTAGAAACATTAGAAACATTAACAACATTAAGAACATTAAGAACATTAGGAACATTAGGAACATTAAGAACATTAAGAACATTAAGAACATTAGGAACATTAAGAACATTAGGAACATTAAGAACATTAGGAACATTAAGAACATTAGGAACATTAAGAACATTAAGAACATTAGGAACATTAAGAACATTAAGAACATTAGGAACATTAAGAACATTAACAACATTAAGAACATTAGAAACATTAGAAACATTAACAACATTAAGAACATTAAGAACATTAGGAACATTAACAACATTAAGAACATTAAGAACATTAGGAACATTAGGAACATTAAGAACATTAGGAACATTAAGAACATTAGAAACATTAGGAACATTGGAAACATTAGAAATATTAAGAACATTAGGAACATTAAGAACATTAGGAACATTAAGAACATTAGGAACATTAAGAACATTAAGAACATTAGGAACATTAAGAACATTAAGAACATTAAGAACGTTAGGAACATTAGGAACATTAGAAACATTAGAAATATTAAGAACATTAGGAACATTAAGACCATTAGGAACATTAGGAACATTAGAAACATTAGAAATATTAAGAACATTAAGAACATTAAGAACATTAGAAACATTAAGAACATTAGGAACATTAAGAACATTAGGAACATTAGAAACATTAAGAACATTAGGAACATTAGGAACATTAGGAACATTAAGAACATTAGGAACATTAAGACCATTAGGAACATTAGGAACATTAGAAACATTAGAAATATTAAGAACATTAGGAACATTAAGACCATTAGGAACATTAGGAACATTAGAAACATTAGAAATATTAAGAACATTAAGAACATTAAGAACATTAGAAACATTAGGAACATTAGGAACATTAAGAACATTAGGAACATTAGAAACATTAAGAACATTAGGAACATTAGGAACATTAAGAACATTAGGAACATTAAGAACATTAGGAACATTAGGAACATTAAGAACATTAGGATCATTAGGAACATTAAGAACATTAAGAACATTAGGAACATTAAGAACATTAGGAACATTAGGAACATTAAGAACATTAGGAACATTAGGAACATTAAGAACATTAGGAACATTAAGAACATTAGGAACATTAGGAACATTAGGAACATTAAGAACATTAGGAACATTAGGAACATTAGAAACAATAGGAACATTAGGAACATTAGGAACATTAACAACATTAACAACATTAGAAACATTAGAAACATTAACAACATTAAGAACATTAGGAACATTAGGAACATTAAGAACATTAGGAACATTAGGAACATTAGGAACATTAAGAACATTAGGATCATTAGGAACATTAAGAACATTAGGAACATTAGGAACATTAAGAACATTAGGAACATTAGGAACATTAGGAACATTAAGAACATTAGGAACATTAGGAACATTAGGAACATTAAGAACATTAGGAACATTAGGAACATTAGGAACATTAAGAACATTAGGAACATTAGGAACATTAGGAACATTAAGAACATTAGGAACATTAGGAACATTAGGAACATTAAGAACATTAGGAACATTAGGAACATTAAGAACATTAGGATCATTAGGAACATTAAGAACATTAGGAACATTAAGAACATTAGGAACATTAGGAACATTAGGAACATTAAGAACATTAGGAACATTAAGAACATTAGGAACATTAGGAACATTAAAAACATTAGGAACATTAAGAACATTAGGAACATTAGGAACATTAAGAACATTAGGAACATTAAGAACATTAGGAACATTAGAAACATTAGGAACATTAGGATCATTAGAAACATTAAGAACATTAAGAACATTAGGAACATTAGGAACATTAAGAACATTAGGAACATTAAGAACATTAAGAACATTAAGAACATTAAGAACATTAGGAACATTAGAAACATTAGGAACATTAGGATCATTAGAAACATTAAGAACATTAAGAACATTAGGAACATTAGGAACATTAGGAACATTAGGAACATTAAGAACATTAGGAACATTAGGAACATTAAGAACATTAGGATCATTAGGAACATTAAGAACATTAAGAACATTAGGAACATTAAGAACATTAGGAACATTAGGAACATTAGGAACATTAGAAACATTAAGAACATTAGGAACATTAGGAACATTAAGAACATTAGGAACATTAAGAACATTAGGAACATTAGGAACATTAAGAACATTAGGATCATTAGGAACATTAAGAACATTAAGAACATTAGGAACATTAAGAACATTAGGAACATTAGGAACATTAAGAACATTAAGAACATTAGGAACATTAGGAACATTAAGAACATTAGGAACATTAAGAACATTAGGAACATTAGGAACATTAAGAACATTAGGAACATTAGGAACATTAGAAACAATAGGAACATTAGGAACATTAGGAACATTAACAACATTAACAACATTAGAAACATTAGAAACATTAACAACATTAAGAACATTAGGAACATTAGGAACATTAAGAACATTAGGAACATTAGGAACATTAGGAACATTAAGAACATTAGGATCATTAGGAACATTAAGAACATTAGGAACATTAGGAACATTAAGAACATTAGGAACATTAGGAACATTAGGAACATTAAGAACATTAGGAACATTAGGAACATTAGGAACATTAAGAACATTAGGAACATTAGGAACATTAGGAACATTAAGAACATTAGGAACATTAGGAACATTAGGAACATTAAGAACATTAGGAACATTAGGAACATTAGGAACATTAAGAACATTAGGAACATTAGGAACATTAAGAACATTAGGATCATTAGGAACATTAAGAACATTAGGAACATTAAGAACATTAGGAACATTAGGAACATTAGGAACATTAAGAACATTAGGAACATTAAGAACATTAGGAACATTAGGAACATTAAAAACATTAGGAACATTAAGAACATTAGGAACATTAGGAACATTAAGAACATTAGGAACATTAAGAACATTAGGAACATTAGAAACATTAGGAACATTAGGATCATTAGAAACATTAAGAACATTAAGAACATTAGGAACATTAGGAACATTAAGAACATTAGGAACATTAAGAACATTAAGAACATTAGGAACATTAGGAACATTAAGAACATTAGGATCATTAGGAACATTAAGAACATTAAGAACATTAAGAACATTAGGAACATTAGAAACATTAGGAACATTAGGATCATTAGAAACATTAAGAACATTAAGAACATTAGGAACATTAGGAACATTAGGAACATTAGGAACATTAAGAACATTAGGAACATTAGGAACATTAAGAACATTAGGATCATTAGGAACATTAAGAACATTAAGAACATTAGGAACATTAGGAACATTAGGAACATTAAGAACATTAGGAACATTAAGAACATTAGGATCATTAGGAACATTAAGAACATTAAGAACATTAGGAACATTAAGAACATTAGGAACATTAGGAACATTAGGAACATTAAGAACATTAGGAACATTAAGAACATTAGGAACATTAGGAACATTAAAAACATTAGGAACATTAAGAACATTAGGAACATTATGAACATTAAGAACATTAGGAACATTAAGAACATTAGGAACATTAGAAACATTAGGAACATTAGGATCATTAGAAACATTAAGAACATTAGGAACATTAGGAACATTAAGAACATTAAGAACATTAGGAACATTAAGAACATTAGGATCATTAGGAACATTAGGAACATTAGGAACATTAGGAACATTAAGAACATTAAGAACATTAGGAACATTAGGAACATTAAGAACATTAGGAACATTAAGAACATTAGGAACATTAGGAACATTAAGAACGTTAGGAACGTTAGGAACATTAACAACATTAGGAACATTAAGAACATTAGGAACATTAAGAACATTAGGAACATTAGGAACATTAAGAACATTAAGAACATTAAGAACATTAGGAACATTAGGAACATTAGAACATTAAGAACATTAGGAACATTAAGAACATTAGGATCATTAGGAACATTAAGAACATTAAGAACATTAAGAACATTAGGAACATTAGGAACATTAAGAACATTAAGAACATTAGGAACATTAAGAACATTAGGATCATTAGGAACATTAAGAACATTAAGAACATTAGGAACATTAAAAACATTAGGAACATTAAGAACGTTAGGAACGTTAGGAACATTAGGAACATTAGGAACATTAAGAACATTAGGAACATTAAGAACATTAGGAACATTAGAAACATTAGGAACATTAGGAACATTAGGAACATTAGGAACATTAGAAATATTAGAAACATTAGAAACATTAGAAACATTAGGAACATTAAGAACATTAGGAACATTAAGAACATTAGAAACATTAGGAACATTAGGAACATTAGGAACATTAGGAACACTCAAACCGTTGCGCCTGGCACCTACTACCATACCCCGTTCAAAGGCACTTAAATATTTTGTCTTGCCCATTCACCCTCTGAATGGCACACATACACAATCCATGTCTCAAGGTTTCAAAATCCTTCTTTAACCTGTCTCCTCCCCTTCATCTACACTGATTAAAGTGGATTTAACAAGTGACATCAATACGGGATCATAGCTTTCACCTGGATTCACCTGGTTAGTCTGTATGTTGTGGAAATAATTCTCAGTGTAAATCTAATCAATGATTATTTTAGCAGCAGCGTAGGTTTGAGGGGGTGTGAGGGTGTAAGTGTGTGGTGTGAGTAAGGAGGGTGTATGTGTGTATGGTGTGAGTAGGAGTGACAGTGAAGGTGTGTCTGAGTGGGTAGAGACCTGTGGATGGGCGTAGAGTCAGTGGGGATAGTCTGTGGGAGAGGGAGAGCAGTAGTTAGTCATTTAACAGTCTTATTAAGGCCAAGGGATAGAAGCTGTTTAGGAGTTTGTTGGTCTGAGCCTTGATGCACCTGTTCTGCTGGAAGGAAGCATGGAGAACAGTCCATGTCTCTGGTTGCTGGAGTCTTTGGCAATCTTTGGGGCATTTCTTATACACCGCCTGGCATATACGTCCTGGATGCCTGGGAGCTCACTAGGGGTGTTCTAACATGGCCATACTCGTATTAGTAAATTGACAGTTGATAGTCGGATCAAATCTGATGATACTCATTAGTGTTTTAATATTAGGGACAGATCGAAATTTACTGAGGGGAAGGGATGTTCCAAAATAGGGGAGGGTTGTCAAACTTATTTTTTGCTTTGGAAAAGGTTGTGTCGTTTTTTTTGGGGGGGGGGGGGGGGGGGTCACTGTGTTTTTTCCCTGGTTTACCTTTACTCTTCTGCTCATATTTTCCCTATAAACAATGGCTTAACTTACTTTTGATATTACCTTAATAAAGTTTAGAAACTTTAGTGAAGGCTTGGTAAGGTGTGGCTATACTGAAGGGGAATGGAAACACTAGGATTTAGAACGCCAGCTAACTGTAACTGTAAATCACAATATTGGCATTGTTGCATCACTGGCAGGAGAGAAAAGTTTGGAACTCCCAAATATGGCTGAATTTACCGAGAGTAGCTCCGAGTCTGAGAATGAGTTTATAACAGAGGATGAAATAACGTTAGTTAGGGAGCCAATAAACCTACTGAAGCCGTTCATGTTTGAGCCGATCGTTGCCCCAGATCAGAGAGTTTGTTCTCGTAGCAGTAACAACACAGATATGCTGCCTGAAACACCTCAGCCAGAGGGTCGGCCAGTGGCGGCTCCTGAAAAAATTCTCAGGGGGGGCAATTTTTCTGATGATTTAGGTGACCTACACACATTTTAAAAAAGATATGTCCAGCAACAACATGAAGACAGGGGCAGCATATAAGTCAATACCAGAAGCATTTATTGACTGATCTCAAAAGTGTTGGGTTACCAGGGTTGGTGGAGCCCTCAGTTTCATCTTTGCCTCGCAAAGCTAACTCAAACACTCCGCAAAACTTCACACACTGGATTAGCCGGCTGAGGATGTGGCGGTTCTTGCTAATGTCGTAGTAAATATATTTGTTATAGTGAATATGGAATATGATATGTTGAGTAAAATGTTGTGCTAAGATCTATTTAGGTCAGGAGCTGGTTATAAGTTCTGTTCCTATCCAATAACAATGGACAAAAGGGTCCTATCTTGTCAGCCTTGTCAGCAGGTGGCCAAGGACAACACCCACGCCATAGGCCTCTCAGTTCTTCCAACTCACGAGTTCTTGCTCTGAGGACACACACACACACACACACAAACACACACACACACACACATCATCACTGTTAAACACACACACACACACACACACACACACACATCATCACTGTTAAACACACACACACACACACAAAAATCCCCTCTCTTAGGCTGAACATTTGAAGACAGAGAACCCGACTCAGAGCCAATGCAACAGTGACACTAGCCTGGAGGGGACCTCGCCCAACTCATCAGGACCAATCAGAAGATCAGAACTACTAGATTCAACCTACTTCATTTATTGCATAAAATGTCTGCACACAATGAAACATTGTCTTCAGATAACGAACGGGTCCGTGCACGCGATTCCAGATATCTTTACCTCTGAATAAACTGCCTTTATTATACCATATCCACCCTGTCCAAAGTCTCTACTTGGTCTCAGTTCTCCAGTAAACTTGTGATTATCAACACTAACCTCATTGTTGTGGCGGCGGACAGCTAGCCTGTATCCCTCATCCAGTTGAGTGGCAATGTTCACTCCCCAAAGCAGACAATCTCTAACAGCTATCCATGTGGGTCTTTGACAGCTCATGTTTCTTAATCTTTCCTGAAAGATGGTGCATGTCCGTTACACACCAGTCGCTGTCCAAGCGGTGCTGTCTGCCGTGCCGCCTTCAGGGTGAAAGAGTAAGCAGGGGGTAGCAGAAGACTGCATTAGCTACATCGCAGCCTGCTAGCCAGGTTTTTCGTTCGTACTAATTTTTGGAAAATCCTCGGGTGTAGGACTTTCCGCCTTTAGTAGAAACCTGTTGAATTATTAAATTTGGTCTGGGAGGTCCTAATTGTTTCGTTGCCAATTTATTTTGATTTGTTCGCCGACAAAAAGTAACTTATTTCAAAGAGACAATCGAGTTGCACTGAACGCTATAGCAATCTTACCAGTAGTACGTGAATTGATTGACGCTGCTACCCGCTCTTTTCTTAGTTACGTTCATGGTTACGTATGACGTAAGCGCGTAAGTGCAAGCCCTCAGAAACCCATAGAGATTGTATTGAAAGCTCTGATATTTGAAAAAAATAGATTTTACATGGGAGTCTATGAGAGACTTCTGGGCGATTTTCAACCTGACTGAAATCGCCCCAAAAGGGGGGGGGGGGGGCATTTGAAGCACGACTTTAGCCTGATTGGACATTTAGTGGCAGATCAGACGTCTAGATTACAACACTGATAACTACTGTTGCCGTGATATAATTGATTAGAAAAAAAATCCCTTCCTTTTCCCGTTTGGCAGTGCGTCGCCCATATCGCACTATTGAACACACCGCCCCTGGGGTCGGCATAGCGGTGACACAAACTGGTGTGAGTGCGGATGCTGCCAGGTAATGGCTGGGGAGTAGGAGTCCGGATGCTGCCAGATAATGGCTGGGGAGGAGGAGTGCGGATGCTGCCAGGTAATGGCTGGGGAGGAGGAGTGCGGATGCTGCCAGGTAATGGCTGGGGAGGAGGAGTCCGGATGCTGCCAGGTAATGGCTGGGGAGGAGGAGTCCGGATGCTGCCAGGTCATGGCTGGGGAGGAGGAGTGCGGATGCTGCCAGGTAATGGCTGGGGAGGAGGAGTCCGGATGCTGCCAGGTCATGGCTGGGGAGGAGGAGGTAATGGCTGGGGAGGAGGAGGTAATGGCTGGGGAGGAGGAGTGCGGATACTGCCAGGTAATGGCTGGGGAGGAGGAGTCCGGATGCTGCCAGGTAATGGCTGGGGAGGAGGAGTCCGGATGCTGCCAGGTAATGGCTGGGGAGGAGGAGTGCGGATACTGCCAGGTCATGGCTGGGGAGTAGGAGTGCGGATGCTGCCAGGTAATGGCTGGGGAGTAGGAGTGCGGATGCTGCCAGGTAATGGCTGGGGAGTAGGAGTGCGGATGCTGCCAGGTAATGGCTGGGGAGTAGGAGTGCGGATGCTGCCAGGTCATGGCTGGGGAGGAGGAGGTAATGGCTGGGGAGGAGGAGTGCGGATGCTGCCAGGTAATGGCTGGGGAGTATGAGTGTGTGTGTTGTAGAGAGATGGTGGCGATACGGCACCAAATCCCAGCGGATGGCGGCTGTATTACGTCCAGTCAGAGGTTCCTGTCAGTCTGTCTGGACGGCGACGTATTGGACGCGTCACTAATCCTTATGAAGGACTTCCTGGCAAAAGAGGTTACTCGACCAGTCAGCAGCCATACCGGCCAGTTAAATAATTGCTGAAAATTTGCTTGATTAGAAATTGTTTAAAGGTAACATCAGTAGTGGGTAGGTGCTCAATATTTATAATCAGTATCCCAGAACGATGTTTATCACAAGCGCTGTTTGGCGCCATGGTAACACAGTCACCTTTTGATTAGACGACCGGAGGTCGAATCGGAGACAGCGTCATGATTCATGAAATATCATTCTAACCAATAATGGGGCTTGCTCATTATAAATACATTGTGATTTAGTTTCGGTATCAGACTAACTTTTCTTATGATTTTGCTTGCAGAGCATACAGGCTGTCAGTTTATCGCCAGTTCACCCTACGGGCACCAGGGAGAATTGGACGAGGTGTACGGCGTCTCATCCCTGCCTGTGTTGTCTCTCCCGTAAGGCGCGGATACCCAGAAGCAGAGGCATTTACGTAGGGTTTGAGTTTGAATTAAACCAGTTCATTTAGGAAATCTAACCTGCTGTCATTTTTTTAAAGACATAGGCCAAATGCCTGCGCCTTACGTAAAAATAGTATTAGTTAGCTTGTCCACTATAACAACAGGTTCAAGCGTAACTAGATAAACTTGCTTTGAAGATAAAACTACTTTCAACGTGCACTAACCCCTTGTCCCTGTTGCTAGAGTAGTGACTTAGACTAGCTTTGGCTGCCACCTATTGGAAAGGAATGGTAACTACACTGGGCAGCTAGTTGGTCAAAGGATACTTTGATAATATATGCCATTTAGCAGACGCCTTTATGGCAGGTAGGGGTGAGGAGGATGGTTGGCAGGTAGGGGGAAGGAGGATGGTTGGCAGGTAGGGACGAGGAGGATGTTTGGCAGGTAGGGGGAAGGAGGATGGTTGGCAGGTAGGGGGAAGGAGGATGGTTGGCAGGTAGGGGGAAGGAGGATGGTTGGCAGGTAGGGGAAGGAGGATGGTTGGCAGGTAGGGGGAAGGAGAATGGTTGGCAGGTAGGGGGAAGGAGGACGGTTGGCAGGTAGGGGGAAGGAGGATGGTTGGCAGGTAGGGGAAGGAGGATGGTTGGCAGGTAGGGGGAAGGAGGATGGTTGGCAGGTAGGGGGAAGGAGGATGGTAGGCAGGTAGGGGGAAGGAGGATGGTTGGCAGGGAGGGGGAAGGAGGGTGGTTGGCAGGTAGGGGAAGGAGGGTGGTTGGCAGGTAGGGGGAAGGAGGATTGTTGGCAGGTAGGGGCGAGGAGGATGGTTGGCAGGTAGGGGGAAGGAGGATAGTTGGCAGGTAGGGGGAAGGAGGATGGTTGGCAGGTAGGGTGAAGGAGGATGGTTGGCAGGTAGGGGGAAGGAGGATGGTTGGCAGGTAGGGGCGAGGAGGATGGTTGGCAGGTGGGGGGAAGGAGGATGGTTGGCAGGTAGGGGGAAGGAGGACGGTTGGCAGGTAGGGGGAAGGAGGACGGTTGGCAGGTAGGGGGAAGGAGGACGGTTGGCAGGTAGGGGGAAGGAGGATGGTTGGCAAGTAGGGGCGAGGAGGATGGTTGGCAGGTAGGGGGAAGGAGGATGGTTTGCAGGTAGGGGTGAGGAGGATGGTTGGCAGGTAGGGGGAAGGAGGGTGGTTGGCAGGTAGGTGGAAGGAGGATGGTTGGCAGGTAAGGGCGAGGAGGATGGTTGGCAGGTAGGGGGAAGGAGGATGGTTGGCAGGTAGGGGGAAGGAGGATGGTTGGCAGGTAGGGGGAAGGAGGATGGTTGGCAGGTAGGGGGAAGGAGGATGGTTGGCAGGTAGGGGGAAGGAGGATGGTTGGCAGGTAGGGGGAAGGAGGATGGTTGGCAGGTAGGGGGAAGGAGGATGGTTGGCAGGTAGGGGCGAGGAGGATGGTTGGCAGGTAGGGGGAAGGAGGATGGTTGGCAGGTAGGGGGAAGGAGGATGGTTGGCAGGTAGGGGGAAGGAGGATGGTTGGCAGGTAGGGGAAGGAGGATGGTTGGCAGGTAGGGGGAAGGAGGATGGTTGGCAGGTAGGGGAAGGAGGATGGTTGGCAGGTAGGGGGAAGGAGGATGGTTGGCAGATAGGGGCGAGGAGGGTGGTTGGCAGGTAGGGGCGAGGATGAAGGGTTGGCAGGTAGGGGGAAGGAGGATGGTTGGCTGGTAGGGGTGAGGAGGATGGTTGGCAGGTAGGGGGAAGGAGGATGGTTGGCAGGTAGGGGGAAGGAGGATGGTTGGCAGGTAAGGGCGAGGAGGATGGTTGGCAGGTAGGGGGAAGGAGGATGGTTGGCAGGTAGGGGGAAGGAGGATGGTTGGCAGGTAGGGGGAAGGAGGATGGTTGGCAGGTAGGGGGAAGGAGGATGGTTGGCAGGTAGGGGGAAGGAGGATGGTTGGCAGGTAGGGGGAAGGAGGATGGTTGGCAGGTAGGGGCGAGGAGGATGGTTGGCAGGTATGGGGAAGGAGGATGGTTGGCAGGTAGGGGCGAGGAGGTGGGTGGGAGGTAGGGACGAGGAGGTGGGTGGCAGGTAGGGGCGAGGAGGAAGGTTGGCAGGTAGGGGGAAGGAGGATGGTGGGCAGGTAGGGAAAGGAGGATGGTTGGCAGGTAGGGGGAAGGAGGATGGTTGGCAGGTAGGGGAAGGAGGATGGTTGGCAGGTAGGGGGAAGGAGGATGGTTGGCAGGTATGGGGAAGGAGGATGGTTGGCAGGTAGGGGGAAGGAGGATGGTTGGCAGATAGGGGGAAGGAGGATGGTTGGCAGATAGGGGCGAGGAGGGTGGTTGGCAGGTAGGGGCGAGGAGGAAGGGTTGGCAGGTAGGGGGAAGGAGGATGGTTGGCTGGTAGGGGTGAGGAGGATGGTTGGCAGGTAGGGGGAAGGAGGATGGTTGGCAGGGAGGGGGAAGGAGGGTGTTTGGCAGGTAGGGACGAGGAGGATGGTTGGCCGGTAGGGGGAAGGAGGATGGGTGCGAGGGAGGGTGAAGGAGGGTGGTTGGCAGGTAGGGACGAGGAGGATGGTTGGCCGGTAGGGGGAAGGAGGATGGTTGGCAGGTAGGGGGAAGGAGGATGGTTGGCAGATAGGGGCGAGGAGGATGGTTGGCAGGTAGGGGGAAGGAGGATGGTTGGCAGGGAGGGGGAAGGAAGGTGGTTGGCAGGTAGGGACGAGGAGGATGGTTGGCCGGTAGGGGGAAGGAGGATGGTTGGCATGTAGGGTCGAGGAGGATGGTTGGCCGGTAGGGGGAAGGATTATGGTTGGCAGGTAGGGGGAAGGAGGATGGTTGGCAGGTAGGGGGAAGGAGGATGGTTGGCAGGTAGGGGGAAGGAGGATGGTTGGCAGGTAGGGGGAAGGAGGATGGTTGGCAGGTAGGGAGAAGGAGGGTGGTTGGCAGGTAGGGGGAAGGAGGATGGTTGGCAGGTAGGGGGAAGGAGGATGGTTGGCAGGTAGGGGGAAGGAGGATGGTTGGCAGGGAGGGGGAAGGAGGATGGTTGGCAGGTAGGGGGGAGGAGGATTGTTGGCAGGTAGGGGGAAGGAGGATAGTTGGCAGGTAGAGGCGAGGAGGATGGTTGGCAGGTAGGGGGAAGGAGGATGGTTGGTAGGTAGGGGGAAGGAGGATGGTTGGCAGGTAGGGGGAAGGAGGATGGTTGGCAGGTAGGGGGAAGGAGGATGGTTGGCAGGTAGGGGGAAGGAGGATGGTTGGCAGGTAGGGGGAAGGAGGATGGTTGGCAGGTAGGGGGAAGGAGGATGGTTGGCAGGTAGGGGGGAGGAGGATGGTTGGCAGATAGGGGCGAGGAGGATGGTTGGCAGGTAGAGGGAAGGAGGATGGTTGGCAGGTAGGGGGAAGGAGGATGGTTGGCAGGTATGGGGAAGGAGGATGGTTGGCAGATAGGGGGAAGGAGGATGGGTGGCAGGTAGGGGTGAGGAGGATGGTTGGCAGGTAGGGGGAAGGAGGATGGTTGGCAGGGAGGGGGAAGGAAGGTGGTTGGCAGGTAGGGACGAGGAGGATGGTTGGCCGGTAGGGGGAAGGAGGATGGGTGGCAGGTAGGGGGAAGGAGGGTGGTTGGCAGGTAGGGGAAGGAGGATGGTTGGCAGGTAGGGGGAAGGAGGATGGTTGGCAGGTAGGGGCGAGGAGGATGGTTGGCAGGTAGGGGGAAGGAGGATAGTTGGCAGGTAGGGGGAAGGAGGATGGTTGGCAGGTAGGGGGAAGGAGGATGGTTGGCAGGTAGGGGGAAGGAGGATGGTTGGCAGGTAGGGGGAAGGAGGATGGTTGGCAGGTAGGGGGAAGGAGGGTGGTTGGCAGGTAGGGGGAAGGTGAATGGTTGGCAGGTAGGGGCGAGGAGGATGGTTGGCATGTAGGGGAAGGAGGGTGGTTGGCAGGTAGGGGGAAGGAGGATGGTTGGCAGGTAGGGGGAAGGAGGATGGTTGGCAGGTAGGGGGAAGGAGGATAGTTGGCAGGTAGGGGGAAGGAGGATGGTTGGCAGGTAGGGGGAAGGAGGATGGTTGGCAGGTAGGGGGAAGGAGGATGGTTGGCAGGTAGGGGCGAGGAGGATGGTTGGCAGGTAGGGGGAAGGAGGATGGTTGGCAGGTAGGGGGAAGGAGGATGGTTGGCAGATAGGGGGAAGGAGGATGTTTGGCAGGTAGGGGGAAGGAGGATGGTTGGCAGGTAGGGGGAAGGAGGATGGTTGGCAGGTAGGGGGAAGGAGGATGGTTGGCAGGTAGGGGGAAGGAGGATGGTTGGCAGGTAGGGGCGAGGAGGATGGTTGGCAGGTAGGGGGAAGGAGGATGGTTGGCAGGGAGGGGGAAGGAGGGTGGTTGGCAGGTAGGGGAAGGAGGGTGGTTGGCAGGTAGGGGGAAGGAGGATGGTTGGCAGGTAGAGGGAAGGAGGATGGTTGGCAGGTAGGGGGAAGGAGGATAGTTGGCAGGTAGGGGGAAGGAGGATGGTTGGCAGGTAGGGGGAAGGAGGATGGTTGGCAGGTAGGGGGAAGGAGGATGGTTGGCAGGTAGGGGCGAGGAGGATGGTTGGCAGGTAGGGGGAAGGAGGATGGTTGGCAGGTAGGGGGAAGGAGGATGGTTGGCAGGTAGGGGGAAGGAGGATGGTTGGCAGGTAGGGGGAAGGAGGATGGTTGGCAGGTAGGGGGAAGGAGGATGGTTGGCAGGGAGGGGGAAGGAGGGTGGTTGGCAGGTAGGGGGAAGGAGGATGGTTGGCAGGTAGGGGCAAGGAGGATGGTTGGCAGGTAGGGGGAAGGAGGATAGTTGGCAGGTAGGGGGAAGGAGGATGGTTGGCAGGTAGGGGGAAGGATGATGGTTGGCAGGTAGGGGGAAGGAGGATGGTTGGCAGGTAGGGGCGAGGAGGATGGTTGGCAGGTAGGGGGAAGGAGGATGGTTGGCAGGTAGGGGGAAGGAGGATGGTTGGCAGGTAGGGGCGAGGAGGATGGTTGGCAGGTAGGGGGAAGGAGGATGGTTGGCAGGTAGGGGGAAGGAGGATGGTTGGCAGGTAGGGGGAAGGAGGATGGTTGGCAGGTAGGGGGAAGGAGGATGGTTGGCAGGTAGGGGGAAGGAGGACGGTTGGCAGGTAGCGGGAAGGAGGATGGTTGGCAGGTAGGGGGAAGGAGGATGGTTGGCAGGGAGGGGGAAGGAGGGTGGTTGGCAGGTAGGGGGAAGGAGGATGGTTGGCAGGTAGGGGCGAGGAGGATGGTTGGCAGGTAGGGGGAAGGAGGATAGTTGGCAGGTAGGGGGAAAGAGGATGGTTGGCAGGTAGGGGGAAGGAGGATGGTTGGCAGGTAGGGGGAAGGAGGAAGGAGGATGGTTGGCAGGTAGGGGCGAGGAGGATGGTTGGCAGGTAGGGGGAAGGAGGATGGTTGGCAGGTAGGGGGAAGGAGGATGGTTGGCAGGTAGGGGGAAGGAGGATGGTTGGCAGGTAGCGGGAAGGAGGATGGTTGGCAGGTAGGGGGAAGGAGGGTGGTTGGCAGGTAGGGGGAAGGAGGATGGTTGGCAGGTAGGGGCGAGGAGGATGGTTGGCAGGTAGGGGGAAGGAGGATGGTTGGCAGGTAGGGGGAAGGAGGGTGGTTGGCAGGTAGGGGAAGGAGGGTGGTTGGCAGGTAGGGGGAAGGAGGATGGTTGGCAGGTAGGGGCGAGGAGGATGGTTGGCAGGTAGGGGGAAGGAGGATGGTTGGCAGGTAGGGGGAAGGAGGATGGTTGGCAGGTAGGGGCGAGGAGGATGGTTGGCAGGTAGGGACGAGGAGGATGGTTGGCAGGTAGGGGGAAGGAGGATGGTTGGCAGGTAGGGGGAAGGAGGATGGTTGGCAGGTAGGGGGAAGGAGGATGGTTGGCAGGTAGGGGGAAGGAGGATGGTTGGCAGGTAGGGGGAAGGAGGATGGTTGGCAGGTAGGGGGAAGGAGGACGGTTGGCAGGTAGGGGGAAGGAGGACGGTTGGCATGTAGGGGGAAGGAGGATGGTTGGCAGGTAGGGGGAAGGAGGATGGTTGGCAGGTAGGGGGAAGGAGGATGGTTGGCAGATAGGGGCGAGGAGGATGGTTGGCAGGTAGGGGGAAGGAGGATGGTTGGCAGGTAGGGTGAAGGAGGATGGGTGGCAGGTAGGGGTGAGGAGGATGGTTGGCAGGTAGGGGGAAGGAGGATGGTTGGCAGGGAGGGGGAAGGAAGGTGGTTGGCAGGTAGGGACGAGGAGGATGGTTGGCCGGTAGGGGGAAGGAGGATGGTTGGCAGATAGGGGGAAGGTGGATGGTTGGCAGGTAGGGGCGAGGAGGTGGGTGGCAGGTAGGGGCAAGGAGGATGGTTGGCCGGTAGGGGGAAGGAGGATGGTTGGCAGGTAGGGGGAAGGAGGATGGTTGGCAGGTAGGGGGAAGGAGAATGGTTGGCAGGTAGGGGGAAGGAGGATGGTTGGCAGATAGGGGGAAGGAGGATGGTTGGCAGATAGGGGCGAGGAGGGTGGTTGGCAGGTAGGGGCGAGGAGGAAGGGTTGGCAGGTAGGGGGAAGGAGGATGGGTGGCAGGTATTAGGTAACATTAGGAACATTAAGAACATTAGGAACATTAGAAACACTAGGAACATTAGGAACATTAAGAACATTAGGAACATTAAGAACATTAGGAACATTAAGAACATTAGGAACATTAGGAACATTAGGATCATTAGGAACATTAGGAACATTAGGAACATTAGGAACATTAAGAACATTAGGAACATTAAGAACATTAGGAACATTAAGAACATTAGGAAGATTAAGAACATTAGGAACATTAGGAACATTAGGAACATTAAGAACATTAGGAACATTAGGAACATTAAGAACATTAAGAACATTAGGAACATTAAGAACATTAGGATCATTAAGAACATTAGGAACATTAAGAACATTAAGAACATTAGGAACATTAGGAACATTAAGAACATTAGGAACATTAGAAATATTAGGAACATTAGAAACATTAGGAACATTAGGAAAATTAGGAACATTGGGAACATTAGGAACATTAGAAATATTAGAAACATTAGAAACATTAGGAACATTAAGAACATTAGGAACATTAAGAACATTAGGAACATTAGGAACATTAGGAACATTAGGAACATTAAGAACATTAGGAACATTAGGATCATTAGAAACATTAGGAACATTAAGAACATTAGGAACATTAGGAACATTAAGAACATTAGGAACATTAGGAACATTAGGAACATTAAGAACATTAGGAACATTAGGAACATTAAGAACATTAGGAACATTAGGAACATTAGGAACATTAAGAACATTAGGAACATTAGGAACATTAAGAACATTAGAAACATTAGGAACATTAGGAACATTAGGAACATTAGGAACATTAAGAACATTAGGAACATTAAGAACATTAGAAACATTAGAAACATTAACAACATTAGGAACATTAGGAACATTAAGAACATTAGGAACATTAAGAACATTAAGAACATTAGGAACATTAGGAACATTAGGAACATTAAGAACATTAGGAACATTAAGAACATTAGGAACATTAGGAACATTAGGAACATTAAGAACATTAGGAACATTAAGAACATTAGGAACATTAAGAACATTAAGAACATTAGGAACATTAAGAACATTAGGAACATTAGGAACATTAGGAACATTAGAAACATTAGGAACATTAGGAACATTAAGAACATTAGGAACATTAGGAACATTAGGAACATTAAGAACATTAGGAACATTAAGAACATTAGGAATATTAAGAACATTAAGAACATTAGGAACATTAGGAACATTAAGAACATTAGGAACATTAGGAACATTAGGAACATTAGAAACATTAGGAACATTAGGAACATTAAGAACATTAAGAACATTAGGAACATTAAGAACATTAGGAACATTAGGAACATTAAGAACATTAGGAACATTAGGAACATTAGGAACATTAAGAACATTAGGAACATTAAGAACATTAGGAACATTAAGAACATTAGGAACATTAAGAACATTAAGAACATTAGGAACATTAGGAACATTAAGAACATTAGGAACATTAGGAACATTAGGAACATTAAGAACATTAAGAACATTAGGAACATTAAGAAAATTAGGAACATTAAGAACATTAAGAACATTAAGAACATTAGGAACATTAGGAACATTAGGAACATTAGGAACATTAAGAACATTAGGAACATTAAGACCATTAGGAACATTAGAAACATTAGAAACATTAGGAACATTAGGAACATTAAGAACATTAGGAACATTAAGAACATTAGGAACGTTAGAAACATTAAGAACATTAGGAACATTAAGAACATTAGGAACATTAAGAACATTAGGAACATTAGAAACATTAGGAACATTAGGAACATTAAGAACATTAGGAACATTAAGAACATTAGGAACATTAAGAACATTAGGAACATTAGAAACATTAGGAACATTAGGAACATTAAGAACATTAGGAACATTAAGAACATTAGGAACATTAAGAACATTAGGAACATTAGGAACATTAGGATCATTAGGAACATTAGGAACATTAGGAACATTAGGAACATTAAGAACATTAAGAACATTAGGAACATTAAGAACATTAGGAAGATTAAGAACATTAGGAACATTAGGAACATTAGGAACATTAGGAACATTAAGAACATTAGGAACATTAGGAACATTAAGAACATTAAGAACATTAGGAACATTAAGAACATTAGGATCATTAAGAACATTAGGAACATTAAGAACATTAAGAACATTAGGAACATTAGGAACATTAAGAACATTAGGAACATTAGAAATATTAGGAACATTAGAAACATTAGGAACATTAGGAACATTAGGAACATTGGGAACATTAGGAACATTAGAAATATTAGAAACATTAGAAACATTAGGAACATTAAGAACATTAGGAACATTAAGAACATTAGGAACATTAGGAACATTAGGAACATTAGGAACATTAAGAACATTAGGAACATTAGGATCATTAGGAACATTAGGAACATTAGGAACATTAGGAACATTAAGAACATTAGGAACATTAGGAACATTAGGAACATTAAGAACATTAAGAACATTAGGAACATTAGGAACATTAAGAACATTAGGAACATTAGGAACATTAGAAACATTAGGAACATTAGGAACACTCAAACCGTTGCGCCTGGCACCTACTACCATACCCCGTTCAAAGGCACTTAAATATTTTGTCTTGCCCATTCACCCTCTGAATGGCACACATACACAATCCATGTCTCAAGGTTTCAAAATCCTTCTTCAACCTGTCTCCTCCCCTTCATCTACACTGATTGAAGTGGATTTAACAAGTGACATCAATACGGGATCATAGCTTTCACCTGGATTCACCTGGTTAGTCTGTATGTTGTGGAAATAATTCTCAGTGTAAATCTAATCAATGATTATTTTAGCAGCAGCGTAGGTGTGAGGGGGTGTGTGGGTGTAAGTGTGTGGTGTGAGTAAGGAGGGTGTATGTGTGTGTGGTGTGAGTAGGAGTAGGAGTGACAGTGAAGGTGTGTCTGAGTGGGTAGAGACCTGTGGATGGGCGTAGAGTCAGTGGGGATAGTCTGTGTGAGAGGGAGAGCAGTAGTTAGTCATTTAACAGTCTTATTAAGGCCAAGGGATAGAAGCTGTTTAGGAGTTTGTTGGTTTGAGCCTTGATGCACCTGTTCTGCTGGAAGGAAGCATGGAGAACAGTCCATGTCTCTGGTTGCTGGAGTCTTTGGCAATCTTTGGGACATTTCTTATACACCGCCTGGCATGTACGTCCTGGATGCCTGGGAGCTCACTAGGGGTGTTCTGACATGGCCAAACTCGTATTCGTAAATTGACAGTTGACAGTCGGATCAAATCTGATGATACTCATTAGTGTTTTAATATTAGGGACAGATCGAAATTTACTGAGGGGAAGGGGTGTTCCAAAATAGGGGAGGGTTGTCAAACGTATTTTTTGCTTTGGAAAAGGTTGTGTCGTTTTTTTTTTTTGGGGGGGGGGGGCGGGGGGTCACAATGTTTTTTCCCTGGTTTACCTCTACTCTTCTGCTCATATTTTCCCTATAAACAATGGCTTAACTTACTTTTGATATTACCTTAATAAAGTTTAGAAACTTTAGTGAAGGTTTGGTAAGGTGTGGCTATTATTAAAGGGGAATGGAAACACTAGGATTTAGAACGCCAGCTAACTGTAACTGTAAATCACAATATTGGCATTGTTGCATCACTGGCAGGAGAGAAAAGTTTGGAACTCCCAAATATGGTTGAATTTACCGAGAGTAGCTCCGAGTCTGAGAATGAGTTTATAACAGAGGATGAAATAACGTTAGTTAGGGAGCCAATAAACCTACTGAAGCCGTTCATGTTTGAGCCGATCGTTGCCCCAGATCAAAGAGTTTGTTCTCGTAGCAGTAACAACAAAGATATGCTGCCTGAAACACCTCAGCCAGAGGGTCGGCGTAGCGGTGACACAAACTGGTGTGAGTGCGGATGCTGCCAGGTAATGTCTGGGGAGTAGGAGAGCGGATGCTGCCAGGTAATGGCTGGGGAGTAGGAGAGCGGATGCTGCCAGGTAATGGCTGGGGAGTAGGAGTGCGGATGCTGCCAGGTAATGTCTGGGGAGTAGGAGTGCGGATGCTGCCAGGTAATGGCTGGGGAGTAGGAGTGCGGATGCTGCCAGGTAATGGCTGGGGAGTAGGAGTGCGGATGCTGCCAGGTAATGGCTGGGGAGGAGGAGTGCGGATGCTGCCAGGTAATGGCTGGGGAGTAGGAGTGCGGATGCTGCCAGGTAATGGCTGGGGAGTAGGAGTGCGGATGCTGCCAGGTAATGGCTGGGGAGTAGGAGTGCGGATGCTGCCAGGTAATGGCTGGGGAGTAGGAGTCCGGATGCTGCCAGGTAATGGCTGGGGAGTAGGAGTGCGGATGCTGCCAGGTAATGGCTGGGGAGTAGGAGTGCGGATGCTGCCAGGTAATGGCTGGGGAGTATGAGTGCGGATGCTGCCAGGTAATGGCTGGGGAGGAGGAGTGCGGATGCTGCCAGGTAATGGCTGGGGAGTAGGAGTCCGGATGCTGCCAGATAATGGCTGGGGAGTAGGAGTGCGGATGCTGCCAGGTAATGGCTGGGGAGGAGGAGGTAATGGCTGGGGAGTAGGAGTCCGGATGCTGCCAGATAATGGCTGGGGAGGAGGAGTGCGGATGCTGCCAGGTAATGGCTGGGGAGGAGGAGGTAATGGCTGGGGAGTAGGAGTCCGGATGCTGCCAGATAATGGCTGGGGAGGAGGAGTGCGGATGCTGCCAGGTAATGGCTGGGGAGTATGAGTGTGTGTGTTGTAGAGAGATGGTGGCGATACGGCACCAAATCCCAGCGGATGGCGGCTGTATTACGTCCAGTTAGAGGTTCCTGTCAGTCTGTCTGGATGGCGACGTATTGGACGCGTCACTAATCCTTATGAAGGACTTCCTGGCAGAAGAGGTTACTCGACCAGTCAGCAGCCGGTATGCCAGTTAAATAATTGCTGAAAATTTGCTTGATTACAAATTGTTTAAAGGTAACATCAGTAGTGGGTAGGTGCTCAATATATATAATCAGTATCCCAGAACGATGTTTATCACAAGCGCTGTTTGGCGCCATGGTAACACAGTCACCTTTTGATTAGACGACCGGAGGTCGAATCGGAGACAGCGTCATGATTCATGAAATCTCATTCTAACCAATAATGGGGCTTGCTCATTATAAATACATTGTGATTTAGTTTCGGTATCAGACTAACTTTTCTTATGATTTTGCTTGCAGAGCATACAGGCTGTCAGTTTATCGCCAGTTCACCCTACGGGCACCAGGGAGAATTGGACGTGGTGTACGGCGTCTCATCCCTGTGTGTGTCGTCTCTCCCGTAAGGTGCGGATACCCAGAAGCAAAGGCATTTACGTAGGGTTTGAGTTTGAATTAAACCAGTTCATTTAGGAAATCTAACCTGCTGTCATTTTTTTCAAGACATAGGCCAAATGCCTGCGCCTTACGTAAAAATAGTATTAGTTAGCTTATCCACTATAACAACAGGTTCAAGCGTAACTAGATAAACTTGCTTTGAAGATAAAACTACTTTCAACGTGCACTAACCCCTTGTCCCTGTTGCTAGAGTAGTGACTTAGACTAGCTTTGGCTGCCACCTATTGGAAAGGAATGGTAACTACACTGGGCAGCTAGTTGGTCAAAGGATACTTTGATAATATATGCCATTTAGCAGACGCCTTTATGGCAGGTAGGGGTGAGGAGGATGGTTGGCAGGTAGGGGTGAGGAGGATGGTTGGCAGGTAGGGGGAAGGAGGATGGTTGGCAGGTAGGGGGAAAGAGGATGGTTGGCAGGTAGGGGGAAGAAGGATGGTTGGCAGGTAGGGGTGAGGAGGATGGTTGGCAGGTAGGGGTAAGAAAGATGGTTGGCAGGTAGGGGTGAGGAGGATGGTTGGCAGGTAGGGAGAAGGAGAATGGTTGGCAGGTAGGGGCGAGGAGGCTGGTTGTCAGGTAGGGGCGAGGAGGATGGTTGGCAGGTAGGGGCGAGGAGGTTGGTTGGCAGGTAGGGGGAAGGAGGATGGTTGGCAGGTAGGGGTAAGGACGATGGTTAGCAGGTAGGGGCGAGGAGGACGGTTGGCAAGTAGGGGGAAGGACGATGGTTGGCAGGTAGGGGGAAGGAGGATGGTTGGCAGGTAGGGGGAAGAAGAATGATTGGCAGGTATGGGGAAGGAGGATGGTTGGCAGGTAGGGGGAAGGAGGATGGTTGGCAGGTAGGGGGAAGGAGGATGGTTGGCAGGTAGGGGCGAGGAGGTGGGTGGCAGGTAGGGGCGAGGAGGTGGGTGGCAGGTAGGGGGAAGGAGGATGGTTGGCAGGTAGGGGCGAGGAGGTGGGTGGCAGGTAGGGGCGAGGAGGTTGGTTGGCAGGTAGGGGGAAGGAGGATGGTTGGCAGGTAGGGGAGAGGAGGATTGTTTGCAGGTAGGGCGAGGAGGTGGGTGGCAGGTAGCGGGAAGGAGGATGGTGGGCAGGTAGGGGCGAGGAGGATGGTTGGCAGGTAGTGGGAAGGAGGATGGTTGGCAGGTAGGGAAAGGAGGATGGTTGGCAGGTAGGGGGAAGGAGGATGGTTGGCAGGTAGGGGGAAGGAGGATGGTTGGCAGGTAGGGGCGAGGAGGTGGGTGGCAGGTAGGGGCGAGGAGGTGGGTGGCAGGTAGGGGCAAGGAGGATGGTTGGCCGGTAGGGGGAAGGAGGATGGTTGGCAGGTAGGGGGAAGGAGGATGGTTGGCAGGTAGGGGGAAGGAGGATGGTTAGCAGGTAGGGGGAAGGAGGATGGTTGGCAGATAGGGGGAAGGAGGATGGTTGGCAGATAGGGGCGAGGAGGGTGGTTGGCAGGTAGGGGCGAGGAGGAAGGGTTGGCAGGTAGGGGGAAGGAGGATGGGTGGCAGGTAGGGTGAGGAGGATGGTTGGCAGGTAGGGGGAAGGAGGATGGTTGGCAGGGAGGGGGAAGGAGGGTGGTTGGCAGGTAGGGACGAGGAGGATGGTTGGCCGGTAGGGGGAAGGAGGATGGTTGGCAGGCAGGGGCGAGGAGGATGGTTGGCAGGCAGGGGGAAGGAGGATGGTTGGCAGGTAGGGGGAAGAAGGATGGTTGGCAGATAGGGGCGAGGAGGATGGTTGGCAGGTAGGGGGAAGGAGGATGGTTGGCAGGTAGGGGAAGGAGGATGGTTGGCAGGTAGGGGCGAGGAGGATGGTTGGCAGGTAGGGGGAAGGAGGATGGTTGGCAGGTAGGGGGAAGGAGGATGGTTGGCAGGTAGGGGGAAGAAGGATGGTTGGCAGGTAGGGGCGAGGAGGATGGTTGGCAGGTAGGGGGAAGGAGGATGGTTGGCAGGTAGGGGAAGGAGGATGGTTGGCAGGTAGGGGCGAGGAGGATGGTTGGCAGGTAGGGGGAAGGAGGATGGTTGGCAGGTAGGGGCGAGGAGGATGGTTGGCAGGTAGGGGGAAGGAGGATGGTTGGCAGGTAGGGGGAAGGAGGATGGTTGGCAGGTAGGGGGAAGGAGGATGGTTGGCAGGTAGGGGCGAGGAGGATGGTTGGCAGGTAGGGGGAAGGAGGATGGTTGGCAGGTAGGGGAAGGAGGATGGTTGGCAGGTAGGGGCGAGGAGGATGGTTGGCAGGTAGGGGGAAGGAGGATGGTTGGCAGGTAGGGGAAGGAGGATGGTAGGGGCATTACGTGACTTGCCATCTTGCTTCCTCTATGGAATGTCACGAGGGCAGGCTTGTTTTACTAGGTTTTACTCACACACACACACACACACACACACACACACACACACACACACTGTGTCTGCAGCAACATGTTTCAGTCAGTCAGACACTGAGCACATGCTCAGGTTAGTCCTCAACCCTCATGTGAAGGAGCAAGACCCTGTGACAAACTCCGCAGATTTTATTGACCAAAATCAGATTTTGAGGAAAGAAAGTCCTTTTATTTGACCACATTTGTTTTTGTGATGGCATCACCTGCTTTGCAGTTATATTCACCAGACTTACAGTATATTAGGGTTATAACCAGTGTGTAGATATCTTTGTAAGTTAGCGATGCTAAAGTTTTAACATGTAGCTCAAATTGAAGCTAGCTAATGGCTGCAATGGTCAGGGTTAGCTGTAACAACATGCCCAACATTCACTCACACACACACACACACCACTCTCTCACACACACACACACACACCACTCACACACACACACACACACACACACACACACACACACACACACACACACACCACCGCTCTGACTCTTTCAAACTCACTCACTCGCACACACATACATACACACATCTATTTGATTTGGAATTTTAGGACCCCTTTAGGTATAAAAAATATATTAAAAAGGATTTGATGAAACATTGGCCTTACTGCTATTAACCCATAGAAACACATTGAATAACAGATTCATACATGGAACAACAGATAGTCAAAAAATAAACCTAAAGGAAGTTTGATTTAGAGTGCCTGTCCTATATCTGAGAGATATAGGACAGGCAGGATAGGTCTCCTGAGTGGCGCAGTGGTCTAAGGCACTGCATCGCAGTGCTAACTGTGCCACTAGAGATCCTGGTTCGAACCCAGGCTCTGTCGCAGCTCATGTGCGGCGCACAATTGGCCCAGCGTCGTCCAGGGTAGGGGAGGGAATGGCCGGCAGGGATGTAGCTCAGTTGATAGAGCATGGCGTTTGCAACGCCAGGGTTGTGGGTTCGATTCCCATGGGGGGCCAGTATGAAAAAATAAATAATATTAATAATTTGGTATTCACTAACTGTAAGTCGCTCTGGATAAGAGCGTCTGCTAAATGACTAAAATTTAAATGTAAATGTATATAAGAAAGATCAGGATTCATTTAAAAAATGTAATTGACCCGTATTTTTTTTAAATGGGGGGCACTAATCTACTTCCATTCATTTTTTAAACTGGGACTGGGCTGCCTTCAGGTGAGTCTTGTAGAGCAAAACGTGTTCGTTAGAGTCTCATCTTTCCAACGAGTGGTCATACTAGTTTGTAGACCAGACCGTTAGGACGCTACAGACGTTTTCGTGAAAATACCGATTTTCGGGATGTCTCATGGTCTGACAAACACCGCTGTAGCTCCGTCACCTTCCACCGCAGATGCGGCAGGCCGCCATTGGCGAATGCTCTGGATTGAGATGCAGCCCAAAATGATTTAGATTTTTCGCAGGGGCGCGGTCATCAACTATATGGGGTTAATGGAGCGTAAAAATAATCAACATTTTATGATTTTTATTATTATTATTGTATTATTTCTGCCACACAAAATGTTAAATAAGGCAATGTTGTTCTCCTGTTCTCATGCCTTTTCTTCAAACTGTTGCAAGCCCTGTTACAACTAACGTTTTATTTTAGTCCTTATATTTGAGACAAAGTCGCACCTTGTCTGTGTGATTTAGAGAGATAATACCAACTCTTAGCAGACAGATTAAGTTGTTCGTATCAAATTTTGAATGTACAATCTCTGAAAAATGGTGTGTGTGGGGGGGGGGGGGGCGCGGGGCGGATATTTAAATGTTTCAAATAACAAAAATGTATTTGTATTTTATTTTATTTAGTTTTAACAGGGGGAGCTGCAGCACCCTCAGCACCCGTACTTCCCGTGGCTCTGATTTCTACAGAAGGCAATATAACACCGTTCTCTCCTCTCCCACCACAGTGTGTCTGTGGCTGGTTGTTGCCTTCTTGGCAAAGGATCAAGAAGTGATTCAATAGAGAAGGGGGCGCAGAGGACTGGCGTCAGAGCAATGCGCCAGAAGAGGACTGCCGTCGAAGAATCAAGGAAATGGAATATTGAAGCTGTAACCACCAGTTCTGCCTCGGCGGTGACGTCGCTGCTCTACCGGACTGGGCTGAGTGGAGACAGTAGTGGGTTAGGCAGTGAGAGAGACGGTAGTAGGTTAGGCAGTGGGAGAGACAGTAGTAGGTTAGGCAGTGAGAGAGACGGATCACACGGACGACCTAGTAAAGAACATTCTACACTGCTGTCATGAAGCACTGGTTGTAACTTCATTGTTTGTTGCTGTAGTCCGGAGACAGGCAGGCAGAGGAGAAGAGTCGGAGAAACGGAAGGAACTAACCGTTTCTAGTTTCTGAAAACGTCTTGGATAGATTCTAACATAGAGACGTGGATTAGAGAGAGATAGATTTAAGGTCCGTTTTTCGGTGAAAGGGAAGCTATGTCGTCCGCCACGGTAGCTGCCTCTCGTAGGCAGTCGTGTTATTTATGCGACCTGCCCCGCATGCCCTGGGCTATGATCTGGGATTTTACCCAACCCATCTGCAGGGGATGTGTTAACTACGAAGGAGCGGACCGGATCGAGTTTGTGATTGAGACAGCCCGGCAGCTGAAGCGGGCTCACGGCTTCCAGGAGGGGAGGTCTCTAGGGCCGGGGAAACAGCAGCTATCGGGGAAGGAGATCCAGTCTAACCACCACGGGTCGGGAGGAGACCCCGGATCCCGGCCGCCCCAGCCACTGGACCGCTACCCCCTCTCCTCCTTGGACCGTCCGCTGCGGCTGGGACCAGAGTACCAGTCTGGGAGACAGGCTAACGGCATTCCGGTACCTAATGGATTTCCTAAACCGGACGATCCACCCGAGCTCAACCGGCAGAGCCCCAACCCGCGCAGGAATAACACGGTTCCTCCTAATCTAGTTCCTCTGGTGAACGGGAACATGTCCTCGTTACATGCAGTTAACGGCAGACCTTTGCGACCGATGGCGATGGGGCACCCGGGGTCCGGTTTGATGGCAGGTAGCCCCAATGAGCACGGCGGCGTTAAACGGCTAGTCTCGGTCTCCAGCAGCGATCAGCAGGAGAAGGAGAAGCAGCACATACCTGACAGCCTGACTCCGGAGATAGAGAACCACAAAGCCCGGGCAGATGAGTGGATGAATAAGGAGAAAACTGTCAGGGACTTGATGGTTCTCCATGCTTTCGACAGCCGGTTCAAGAAGGATCATGCCGCCATGCATCAGAGGGTGATGGGCTATGAGCAACAACAGAACGCCGCTGCTTCTAAATCAGGTTGGTACTGGCTGGATGGATGGATGGATGGGGTTGTTTTTTCCATCTGAATGGAGCAGTACAGTAGCCTAGCCTGCATATGGAGATTATTCTGCATATTTACCGTTTGCTACATAGCCTAAAATGCATAATATGTCATGCATAATATGCATATGGAGATTATTTCACACGTCAACTCTTTGCTAGGCATACCATTCAAATGAAATAGATTTGTCAGATTAGCATTTTTTTTCTCAACAATAGCAAATTATGTAGTAATAAGGACATAATAATAAAAAAAGGGAGTTTTAAGCATGATTTGTGGGAGTGTTTGTGTCATGACAAAAATGCTAATCTGATGTAAATCTATTTGGTTTGAAGTGCAGAAGTGGTAGCAAAGGGTTTAGCGATTTAGTGAAATAATGTCCACTTTTAAGCAGGACTTGTGGGTATGTTTGTGTCATGAGAAAAAAAATGCAAATCTGACAAATCATTTCCTGTTTGTTTTTATTATTTTGTATTGTGCTTTTTTCTTCTCAGTGAATTATTAATAATCTCCTGTCCATGTTGTGGCTCTCTAACTCAGCCTTCTTCATGATTAACCCTTTCCTTCCTCCAGACAGGGGAAAACACCCGCGGAATATGAAGAGGAAAGCATCGCCAGAACCGGAGGGAGAGAGAGAGGGAACCGCCTCCAAGCATAACGGAGAGGACCGGCAGCGGTGGTTACCAGGTCCACCGTCTGACTGTGACGGACATAAAATGGCCCTGGGACCGCCACCAAGCATCTCATCCACCCCCCCCACGATATCTCCCCACTCACGCACCACCCCACCGGAAGCTGGGCAGAACGGCCAGTCCCCCATGGCGGCGCTGATCCTCGCGGCAGACAACGCCGGTGGTGGCGGGAACAGCTCGCCCAAAGACGGGAACCAGGTCCACTCCACCACGCGCCGTAACAGCAGCAGCCCTCTCTCGCCCTCCTCCGTGAACCAGAACCGGCATCTCGCGCAGGGGAGGGAGGCATCCGGTGGTGTGGGGACACTTCACGCGCCAGGGGGAGGAATGATGGACCAAGGGCATCAAAGCATTCCGGACTCGTCGGTACCCGGGAGCACACCTCTCTGCTGCACGCTGTGTCGCGAGAGGTTAGAGGACACACACTTCGTTCAGTGTCCGTCGGTGCCCTCGCACAAGTTCTGCTTCCCGTGCTCGCGGGAGAGCATCAAACAGCAAGGGGCCACCGGGGAGGTGTACTGTCCCAGCGGGGAGAAGTGCCCGTTGGTGGGCTCTAACGTACCGTGGGCTTTCATGCAAGGAGAAATCGCTACCATCCTTGACGTGAAAGTTAAAAAGGAGAGGGATCCTTGAGATGTAATTTTCTAAATATTTTTTTCGGGGAAAATGACAAAGTAAGAGTGTATAAATATTAAAATGAAGTAGCACATACCATCCAAACAAACTAACCAACCAACGGACTTTGTACATATTTTATACGAACCAAGGGGACTACTGTGGGCCATACTTTGTAAACAAGGCTGTATAATATTGAGATTTTCTGAAAACATTGTGTTTCTATATTTTTGAAGATAAAGGTATGTAATCATAATAGAACTGGGCTCTCTCTGCCCCTATTTGTTGATGTAGGCCTACTTCTAGAGCAGCGTTCCGAATGGCACCCTGTTACCTACTGTATATAGTTCACTACTTTTGAGCAGGGCCCATTGGGAAACCCACAGGGCTCTGGTCAAAAGTAGTCCACTACATAGGGAACAGGGAGCCATTCGGGACGCTGCCTCTGTCTGGTTGGCTGTTCCTGTTCAGAAGGTAGAATGTGACTGATGATGACGCCCCTCTCCATGAGCACTTGGCAACCAACTGAAATGCTTTTAGCTGTAACTTGTATGCACTTGTTTCAAAATAATTGCCAAATACAATGTGTGATCTTGTATGAAGAAGTAAGTGTCTGAGGTCTATCTTTAAATGATAACGTTAAGACAGAGGGATAAGGAACCAAATGAATACAGAGAATGAAAAGGATGTTTGGGTTATAGAATTAGCAGTTAACTGAAGGCTGGAATGATGCACTAGTCTGGTCTGTCAGTGCACACTGCTGCCGAAATGTTTTCTGTATTCTTCAGAAGGACAAACTAAGTTCAGATTTGTATTTGTATTTATTATGGATCCCCATTACTTTTCCTGGGGTACTGAAAAATGAAGGCAGTTATACATTTTAAAAACATTACAATACATTCACAGATTTCACAACATATTAAGTGTGTGCCCTCAGGCCTCTACTCTACTACCACATATCTATAACACTAAATCCATGTGTACGTGTGTGTATAGTGCGTATGTTATCGTGTGTGTGAATGCATGTGTCTATGTTTGTGTTGCTTCACAGTCCCCGCTGTTCCATAAGGTGTATTTTTATCTGTTTTTAAAATCTGATTCTACTGCTTGCATCAGTTACCTGATGTGGAATAGAGTTCCATGTAGTCATGGCTCTATGTAGTACTGTGCACCTCCCATAGTCTGTTCTGGACTTGGGGACTGTGAAGAGACCTCTGGTGGCATGTCTTGTGGGGTATGCATGGGTGTCTGAGCTGTGTGCTAGTCGTTTAAACAGACAGCTCGGTGCTTTCAACATGTCAATACCTCTCATAAATACAAGTAGTGATGAAATCAATCTCTCCTCCACTTTGAGCCTGGAGAGATTGACATGCATATTAGTAATGTTAGCTTTCTGTGTACATCCAAGGGCCAGCCGTGCTGCCCTGTTCTGAGCCAATTGCAATTGTCCTAAGTCCCTCTTTGTGGCGCCTGACCACACGACTGAACAGTAGTCCAGGTGCAACAAAACTAGGGCCTGTAGGACCTGCCTTGTTGATAGTGCTGTTAAGAAGGCAGAGCAGCGCTTTATTATGGACGGACTTCTCCCCATCTTAGCTACTGTTGTATCAATATGTTTTGGCCATGACAGTTTACAATCCAGGGTTACTCCAAGCAGTTTAGTCTCCTCAACTTGCTCAATTTCCACATTATTCATTACGAGATGTAGTTGAGGTTCAGGGTTTAGTGAATGATTTGTCCCAAATACAATGCTTTTAGTTTTGGAAATATTTAGGACTAACTTATTCCTTGCCACCCATTCTGAAACTAACTGCAGCTCTTTGTTTAGTGTTGCAGTCATTTCAGTTGCTGTAGTAGCTGACGTGTATAGTGTTGAGTCATCCACATACATAGACACTCTGGCTTTACTCAAAGTGTTGAGTGACAAGTAGACATCACATCTCTCTGATATCCTGTTCCAACTACAGTAGACAGCTCTCTATATAGGGAACAGGGTGATGAACTATATAGGGAACAGGGTGGTGAACTATATAGGGAACAGGGTGATGGACTATATAGGGAACAGGGTGATGAACTATATAGGGAACAGGGTGATGGACTATATAGGGAACAGGGTGATGAACTATATAGGGAACAGGGTGGTGAACTATATAGGGAACAGGGTGATGGACTATATAGGGAACAGGGTGATGGACTATATAGGGAACAGGGTGATGGACTATATAGGGAACAGGGTGATGGACTATATAGGGAACAGGGTGATGGACTATATAGGGAACAGGGTGATGGACTATATAGGGAACAGGGTGATGGACTATATAGGGAACAAGGTGATGGACTATATAGGGAACAGGGTGATGGACTATATAGGGAACAGGGTGATGGACTATATAGGGAACAGGGTGATGGACTATATAGGGAACAGGGTGATGGACTATATAGGGAACAGGGTGATGGACTATATAGGGAACAGGGTGATGGACTATATAGGGAACAGGGTGATGAACTATATAGGGACCAGGGTG